>NC_083326.1:63971750-64187221 GCF_963455315.2 Globicephala melas
AACCTGATTTCCCTTGGTCCAGCGCGTTCCACTCTTAACTCCATGGACCAGCCGCCCAGTGCCTGACCTGGAGCCCCCATGGGCCTGGGCCTGGGCCTGCACACTGGCCCAAGACCGTCTCTGCTAACGACTCGTTCACTCGCCTGTGAGATAAGGAAGCTACTGGCTTAAATAAACATGTTACATTAGACGCATTTCTCTATAGCTTATCTAAAATGTTATTACTGGTGGCCTCTGTTTTTGAACAAGGCTAAAAACACCCTTGGTGCATAGATTCATAGATTTCTGAGAGATTCCTAAGTAAGCACTGCCCTCACAGCTCATCTGCAAGAAGAATAACCAACGTTGTTGTTCCGCGAATCGGGGAGAAGTTACCATACCTTCTCTCCAAACAAGAGGGGAACCTGGCTCTCCGAAGAGACCTCCCTGTGGGCTTTGGGGCTTCGGTCTGGTTTTCTATCAAACACGAAAGAGCACAGCCATACTATCTTAAAGGCATTGGTTAAAGAAGGTGTTAGCTGGATGGATAAGTCACCAGTTGGTTAGGTCTTTTCTCTACATCTTGAGAAATTAGAAAAAGGGCATTGAAACTTTTCAGAAATAACCGTGTTATTGAAGAAGACACAGATCAGAGGGACGCCTTACCCAGGGGATTGGCCTGGAGAGGCCGCCTGTGAGGCTCGAGTTCAAGAAACACTGCCATCAGATGTGCCTATGTTTCCATTACTTATACCGTCTTTTTCACAAAATCGTATTCAAAAGAGAACAGGAAGTTTTCACTTTACTCCCAACCATTGTCTTTGATCATGTGAGCAAGCTCAATGATAAATTTTCCTTCCTTATATTTCTGACTGCTCTCAAAGGCGTGTTCCTTGAAAAGAGAGAGACAAGGTTTCAGGACAGAATCGGTTTTGTTTTTCAACTTCATTTTACACTTTGCAAAGAAAATAACTGCAGTATCACGTCTCCCCAGACGCCCCTTGCGCCGTGTGGTCCAGGGCGGGGGAGGGGTGGCTATCTGGGTGACCAGCCCTCAGGAGCAGGGCAGGTCTGGCCTGGACTCGCAGAATGATGGTGAAACTTGTCGGGAACTACTGATTCAAGTTTGTTACTGAGTACCGACCATGTGCAGGACAGTTTGGGAAGGGAAGCCAAGCAAAGGCCTCCTTCCCGGGACTCCAGATACAGGGGAGTGAAGTCCTCAGGGTCACAGATGGTGGACAGGGGAAGGCCCTTCTCGGGGGCGAGGGATGCAGTGGCTCAGACACAGCCCCCACCCCGTGCTGGAGTCTGGGGGTGGGTGGTGTGTGGGACAGGACCAGGGCCCAGGGCCCAGGCGGGTCCTGGGGGTGGGCCCCGAGGGGTCTGCTGTGAGCACAACTGCAGGGTCATGTCCAGTCCCCCACCTCCCACCTGGCTGGTGACCATCCCTCCCTCCCCCAGTCCATGGACTCTAAAAGGTGTGGTTTTTAAACATGTTCCTTGACTGGCAGCACCTATCCCGCTTCCTGGCATGTTTTGTTTCCACAGGGAATGTGTTCTTTATTACAGCGGACCCGCGGTCACTCACGTATTTCCACCCAAGTGTGGTCTTGCAGTTCTCACAGTAGATGTCCGCCACGGCATGCAGGCCGGTGAGAAGGACCCGCTCCTCCGCAGGGCCGCAGCCCACGTTCACCCTGTGGGGAGGAGGCGCTGGGACCCTCATGGGGCCCCGGGCCCACAGTTCCGCCCCCACCACCTGTTCCCAGGATACAGGGTGTCCTTCCTGACTCCCCCCACCTTTGAACAACTTCTTGCCTCCCCCGAGAATCCAGGATGGGACAGGCTGTGGGGAGGGGCCCACAGTCCTGCTGTCTCGGTGGAAATCAAGATCTACCCCAGTGGGAAACAAACCACACCCAGCCTGGGAAAAAAGCATCTGCTTTTCTGAGCCCTCGATGGCAGCGAGCACTGGCAGGCTCTCAGAAGCAGCATGCGGGGCCTGGTGGCAGACACGGCACTGGCGAGGCCAAGGCAGCGATACTCACACTGAGTTGAAGAGGTAGGCTCGTCCCTGACTTCCCTGAAAGGACTGCAAAGAAGAAAGAGGGGTTAAAGGCTTTGTCGTGGTCAGATGGAAGTGACGCCATTCATCACCAGCTGGAACGCGAGGCCACGTCGGGGCGGCTCCACCCAGAGGGCCTCTGTGCTTGATTATTTTAAAGAACAGCTTACTACTGGCTTTGGGGTCCTTTGAAAGAAGCACCTCAAATTCCTTTTCGACACTAACAACCCACTCCCCCCACCGTGTGGCCAGAGCAGTGCCTGAGCTACACGGCCGATCTGGAGGCCCCGGAGCAGCTCTCCCTCCGAAGCTGGTGCTGAGGGGCTGCCCTTCCACTGAAACTTCTGAATGCACAGAGGGGCCACAGAAGCAGTGATGGCACAGACACCACCTTATCTGATGGCTTTCCCTTAAGATGATGGACCCAGGACTTCCCTGGTGGTCCAGTGGTTAGGACTCTGCACTTCCACTACACGGGGCACGGGTTCCATCCCTGGTCAGGGAACTAAGATCCTGCAAGCCGCACGTGTGTCTGCCCCCGAAAAAAGGACCCTGTCACTTCCTTATCACAAGTACAGAGATGATGTTCTAACTGCCTGAAACAAGAGGCCTAAGCATGGATTCCAGAAACTTCTTGATGACTTTGTTTTCAAAGGAGCAGAAGGCTCCTGCCCAGGGAGGCAGACTTAGAGGACGGGTGGGGGTCGTGACCCACAAGCACGGGGAGGGAGGACAATCACTGTCTCCCGAGGGATTGTTTTAAATGTTCCCAAGTGGTTGGTTATAAACAGGACAAACTGCTAGTCAAGAGTTCAAGGCAATGAGGCAGGTCCTGCCCTCTTCACCCCCAGGGGGCTGCTCGTGGCCCCCACAGCGCCGTGGCCCTGGCAGAGCTTCCCTCCCAGGCTCTTTCCTGAAAGATCCAATTGCCCCCAAGGCAGCCTCTTCTCTTCTTAACTATTCTGAGTTTTAAAATTTTCTTAATTCCCTTATTATGAAACTATTTCCACAGATTTTCCAGGCTTCCTTTGTACTGTCCACGTCCCCTGGCTTTACATGAATTTAACTGCTCTTACAAGTCACTGACTCATCTTACTGTGGGATCTTCAGAGGCCCGTGGCCTGGCCCCCAAAACCCACCACTCGGCCAAGACCACGATGTAGCTGCCCTCACTCACACACACAATTTCCCTCAGTGCCATCCACAGGGCTCCAGACATTCTGGGCCCAGCAAACCCAGGAGGCCATGGGGTGGTTCAGTATTTGTCTACACTTAGGCTCAGTGATCATGGCTGAGGACAGCCTACCGAGTTCTTGACCAGACACTTGCCTTGGAGATCAGCTCATCGTGATTGGCCAGGTGGGCCCTGCAGTGGACACAACTGTACGTTCGGTGGCAGTTTGGCAGATACGCTTGGAAAGTTTTGGACCTTGTCATTTTCACCATCTCCGCTGGGCACTCCTGGCTCAGCTCAGGGCTGGCACGGGAGGAGCTGCAGCTCTGCTGGGCTCTCTGACAGAAGAAACACTGGAACATGCACGCAAGAGCCGTTGTTGTTCAGAGGGCGTGTGGCTCTGTCCACACAGCTGGGGTGAGAGAAAAACGCCACAACCTGTCAACAAGTCAACACAGAGCAGAGGGTCACAGAGAGAATGAAACACAAAAAGTGTGTTTAGGAAGCCTGTTGTGAAGAAGGGAAGTGCAGGCCTAGACGTTAAAGATCTAATACTTCAATAGTAATATGAGTACATAAAACACTAATAGCTAATCATGGCTTAGCCATTCTAAATTTAGTTGGAAGTGGCAGGTGAACTAGTTTTACATATAAATAATTTGAGAAAACTTTTGCCCAAATACATCTTATATTGTGTGGCTTCAGAAAATGTGAAACAGCAGCCAACATGACTCCCATCTGAGTGAGGCCAGCAGCACTGCATACATCTTGTCCCAAACAATGGAACTGGCGACTCAAAGCACCATGACATTTATGAATACGTGTGTGATGGATCCAGTATTAATCTCTGAGAAATTATGTGTCAGTCCAGAAGTAAACCCTCACATATAAAGTCAAGTGATTTTTCAACAAGGGTGTCACAACCATTCAATGTGGAAAGAACAGTCTTTTCAACAAACGGTGTGGGAAAACAAGATATTGACATGTGAAAGAATGAAGTTGGACCCCTGCCTCACACCATATACAAAAATGCACTCAAAATGGATCAAGGAACTAAATGTAAAAACTGTAAGACCCTTAGAAGAAAATGTAGGGAATAATCTTCATGATGTTGGATTTGGCAGTGACTTCTTGGATCTGACAGCAAAAGCACAGATGTGTGTGGATTTACAGAAGGTAAAGTGAGAGGAAAATGGGGCAGAGGCACTATGTGAGGAGATGAGGAGGTGATTCCAGAACTGAAGAAAGACACCAATCCACAGACAAGTCCAACAATCCCAAGCAAGATAAATAAAAAAGCCACACCTGATCACCTAATAGTGAAACTGCAGCAACACCAAAGAAAAAAGAAAAAAAGTCTTAGAAGCATCCAGAAAGGAAGGGAAAATTACTTTTCAACAGCAACTTCCCAAGTAAAACAGTGGAACCCAGAAGGCAGTAGGGGAAGGTACCTGTAAAGTCCTGAAAGATAATAACTGCTTTCCCAGAATTCTACATGCAGTGAAAATATCTTTCAAGAATTCAGGAAATGGGGGCTTCCCTGGTGGCACAGTGGTTAAGAATCCGCCTGCCAATGCAGGGGACACGGGTTCAAGCCCTGGTCCGGGAAGATCCCACATGCCGCAGAGCAACTAGGCCTGTGCGCCACAACTACTGAGCCTGCGGTCTAGAGCCCGCGAGCCACAACTACTGAAGCCCATGCACCTAGAGTCCGTGCTCCACAACAAGAGAAGCCACCTCAGTGAGAAGCCCACACACTGGAATGAAGAGCAGCCCCTGCTTGACGCAACTAGAGAAAGCCTGCGCGCAGCAACGAAGACCCAACACAGCCATAAATAAATAAATAGATAGATAGATAGATAGATAAATAAATAAAAAGAATTCAGGAAATGACATTTGCAGACAACTAAAAAGTTTGACTTCTGCAAAATATCTCTAAAGGAAATCCAAGGATATGATTCAGACAGAAAAACAAAACAAAAAACCCCCACTAAAGTCTAAACTTCAGACTCTAAAAGAAGGCAGAATGGTGAGTAAAGAAAATGGTCAATGTGCAGGTGGGCAGAGCAGCAGCGTCTCACAGAACTTTGAAGAGATCTGCTCATGATATGTGAGCAGGAGAAGCCAGGGTGAAGGCGCAGACCAATGACTCCCAGAGTCTGGGTACTGTCCAAAAAAGAAGACCCACGTATGGATTAAATGTAGATTCTGGTACATTAAGGATAAATGTTGTAATTTCTGATGAAACGTCTGCAAGAACAAAGAGCAGGTGTATAACTTCCAAACCTGTAAAGGGAGGTGAGGAAGGGAGGAAAAACACCATGGGAAGAACAGGAAGCACAACAACAGAAGGAAGATTTAAACCCAAATATTTCAATGCATATATTAAATATAAATGAACTAAATGTTAGAGTTGAAGGTTTCAACTAGACAGAAAACAAACTTTATCTAGATGCTACTTATGAGACACACACCTTAAACAAGGATGCAGAAAGGATAAAAAGATATGGCTAGAACCTGGGTGGTGGCAACACAGACCTATGAATCATAATTATTTGCTAACAGTATATTTGTTTTATGGATATCTTGTATGTATGTGATTCACACAAAGAAGTTAAAATAGAAAAATGCAAATCAAAACCACAATGAGATATCACCTCACACCTGTCAGAATGGCTATCATCAAAAAGAACACAAATAACAAATGTTGGTGAGGATGTGGAGAAAAGGGAGCCCTCCTACACTGTTGGTGGGAATGTAAATTGGTGCAGCCACTATTGCGAACGGTATGAAGGTTTCTTAAAAACTAAAAACAGAGCTACCATATGATCCAACAATCCCACTCCTGGGCAAATATCCGAAGAAAATCATACTTTGAAGAGATACATGCACCCCAATGTTCATTGCAGCACTATTTACAATAGACAAGATACAGAAGCAACCTAAGTGTCCATCGACAGATAAATGGATAAAGAAGATGTGGTATATTTCTACAATGGAATATTACTCAGCCATAAAAAAGAATGAAATAATGCCACTTGCAGCAACATGGACTGACTTAGAGATGATCATACTAAGTGAAGTTAAGTCAGACAGAGAAAGATAACTATTATATGATACGACTTACAGGTACAATCTAAAAACTGATACAAATGAACTAATTTACAAAACAGAAGCAGACTCACAGACTTAGAAAACAAACTTATGGTTCCCAAAGGGGAAAGGTAGGGCAGGGGGTTGCGGGGGGGAGGGATAAATTAGGAGCTTGGGATTAATTTACACACATCTACTATATATAAATAGATAACCAACAAGAACCTGCTGTATAGCACAGAGAACTCTACTAAATATTCTGTAATCTTTCCCATATAGGGAAAAATATCTGAAAAAGAATGAGTATATGTATATATGTATAACTGAATCATTCTGCTGTATACTTGAAACTAATACAACATTGTAGATCAACTATATTTCAATAAAAATTAACAAAAAAAAGAAGTTAAAGTAGCAAAAGGATAGAAAAAGATATTTAAATAATAAAGTAAAGGGACTTCCCTGGTGGTACAGTGGGTAAGACTCCGCACTCCCAATGCAGGGGGCCCGGGTTCGATTCCTGGTCAGGGAACTAGATCCTGCATGCCGCAACTAAGAAGCCCGCATGCCACAACAAAGACCCAGCGCAGCCAAACTAAAAACAAATATTGAAAAATAATAATAAAGTAAAAACTATATTAAATATATTCATATTTTGCTTATATAGTAACATTTTAAAATTTTTTAAAATTATTTTTGGCTGTATTGGGTCTCTGTTGCTGCGCGCAGGCTTTCTCTAGTTGCCACGAGCAGCGGCTACTCTTCGTTGTGGTGTGCGGGCTTCTCACTGCAGTGGCTTCTCTTGTTGCAGAGCACGGGCTCTAGGTGTACAGGCTTCAGTAGTTGTGGCACACAGGCTTCAGTAGTTGTGGCACACAGGCTTCAGTAGTTGTGGCATATGGGCTTAATTGCTCTGGGGTATGTGGGATCTTCCTGGACCAGGGATCGAACCCATGTCCCCTGCATTGGCAGGTGGATTCTTAACCACTGTGCCACCAGGGAAGTCCCTACACAGTAATATTTAATCGAAAAACTTTATGAGATAAAACAGCAGGGAGATAAACAGCAAGCGTAAATCTTGTTACCTAATAACACAGTCTCAAAATACGTAAGTCAAAAATTGAAAAAACCTTGAGATAAATTTATAATCAAAATAGGACTAGTAATTGTAGTATATAAATAGTTTACATAGTAATTTATATATTTATAGTATATTTAGTATATATAAATACATAGTATATATTTGTATAAAATATAGTATATATTTTACTGCATCCTTCACTAACTGGTAGAACAACACAAACGAGGGCAGATATACAGGATTTGCACATTGTGATGAAGAAACTGGAATTAAAATACATGTAGAAAACTGTATCTAAGAACCACAGACTCATTTACTGCACACATTTACAAAAGTTGACCACACAGCACATCTCAACAAATTCAATGACTGAAACCACAGTATATTCTCTGATGACCACAATACAATTAAATTAGAAATCAATAATAAAGTATAACTAGAAAAACCCTCGGGCTTCCCTGGTGGCACAGTGGTTGAGAGTCCACCTGCCGATGCAGGGGACACGGGTTCGCGCCCCAGGAAGATCCCACATGTCGCGGAGCGGCTGGGCCCGTGAGCCATGGCTGCTGAGCCTGCGCGTCCGGAGCCTGTGCTCCGCAACGGGAGAGGCCACAACAGTGAGAGGCCCGCGTACCGCAAAAAAAAAAAAAGAAAAAAAAAAGAAAATCCTCATATGTTTATAATTTAGGAAATGTACTTCTATATACCCATGCGTCTAAGAATAATGGAAATTAGAAAATATTTTGAACTAAACAATAACAAAATAGGTACTTACCAGAACTTAAAGGGGAATGTAGACTCTTATTAGAAAATAAGCAGGTGGAATTAATGAGCTAAACACCCATCTTTAAGAAGTTTGAGAAGTAACAGGAAAACAACCCCCAAAAAATGTAAGGAGGGAAAGAAATAGGAAAAAAATATTGAAACAGAAAAGGAAAACTTGGATCCACTAGGGGGGATCGCCAAGGCAAATGTGCATTCTCGGAAAAGACTAATGACCTCTGACAGCAGAGCCAGCCATCAGAAATGCCTTCTGGGGGCAAGTCTCATGGGGAAGAGGTGCTGCGGTCACTTTAAGTCAATATATTGGAAAATGTAAACCACACAGATAAATTACTGGAAAACATTAAGTTAAAAATATGATTCAAGGGCTTCCCTGGTGGCGCAGTGGTTGAGAGTCTGCCTGCCGATGCAGGGGACACGGGTTCGCGCCCCAGGAAGATCCCACATGTCGCGGAGCGGCTGGGCCTGTGAGCCATGGCTGCTGAGCCTGCGCTTCCGGAGGCTTTGCTCTGCAACAGGCGAGGCCACAACAGTGAGAGGCCCGCATACCTCAAAAAAATAAAAATAAAAATAAAAAATAAAAAAATATATGATTCAAGAAGAAATAGAAAACCTGAATAATCCTATAAACATCAAGGAAATCAAATCACTGGTAAAAAGTCTCCTCCCCCAATATGCACACATATCAATGCAAATCAAACACACCTACAGGCAAGGAGCTTCCCTGAAGAGTTCCACCATACTTCAAGGAAGAATTCATTCCAATCCAACACAAACTCTTTCAGGAAAGAGAAAGGGGAAGCACTCTCCAACCACCTGATGTAGCTTAAACTGACACCAAACCTGGGTCAGGGCAGTACAAGAATGGAATTCATAAACTGACACCAAACCTGGGTCAGGGCAGTACAAGAATGGAATTCAGGGGAGTTCCCTGGTGACCTAGTGGTTAGGATTCTGGGCTTTCACTGCTGTGGCCCCGGTTCAACCCCTGGTCAGGGAACAGATCCTGAAAGACCCGCGGTGCAGGAAAAAAAAA
The DNA here is from genome assembly GCF_963455315.2 of Globicephala melas. Lineage (NCBI taxonomy): Eukaryota > Metazoa > Chordata > Mammalia > Artiodactyla > Delphinidae > Globicephala > Globicephala melas. The sequence continues at coordinate 63,980,965 of NC_083326.1, forward strand.
AAAAGGGAATTCACTGTAAGTTTCTTCAAAGAAACCAAGATGCAAACATCCTAATATGACCAAACAGGGTCTAGCAGTATTTTAAAGGATGGTACAATATAATTAAGGTGATTTTATCACAGGAATGCAAGATCATTTAATATCAGAAAAATTTACCACCAATTGTTCTGTTTATCTCAATAGATGCAAAAAAAAAAAGCATTCAACAAAAATTTAACATCCATTCACAATTTAAAAAACATTCCACACAAACTAAGATTGTAAGAGAACTTCCTTACCTTTTACGAGGCATCTACCAAACAAATAAAAAAATCCCAAAACCACTCACAGCAAACCTCATGCTTAATGGTAAAACTTAGAAAACATTATCTTTGACATCAGGAATAAACCAGGATGCTCTCTACACTGCCACTTCCATTCAACGGTACCAGAAGTCCCAGCCAGCTGGTAAATCAAGAAAAGGCTTATAAGGGAAAACATACTCTCATACAACAGGGTAACAATAAAGTATCTAAGAGCACATTCAAAGACCGGAAACACCTTTACAGAGGACATTAGAAAACTCTGAGGGGTATAATAAAAACCTAAAGCAATGGAGAGCTAAATCATGACCAGGACTGGAAGATACTGTAAATATATGAACCGTCCCCAAAGTAATTGTTAAATGCAATTTAAATCACAATCCAGGAGGGTGTATGTGTGTGTACAAATGAGCCAGGGAGTCAGCGAGGCAGAGAGAGCTTTGAGTCTAGAACTTATCTTACAAGTGTCTGCAGGGGAGGGAAAGTTTTCCTTGACCCTCTTAGGGTCCCTGGCTGGGTCTGAAAATGAAACTAACAGTAACAGGAGCAGGAAGCTTTTATACCTTTTAGACAAGGAATCAATAAGTTTGTGAAGAACTGATGAGGCTGGAGGGGTTTGGGCTGGGGTGGTCCATGGTGAAGGAGTAACTAGGAAGACAAGACAAGGTTTGTTTATACAGATTTCTCGGCCCCAATTCCCTGCCTTCCCTCTTCCTGGTGCAGGGAGGGGGCCCTCTCAAAGGGGAGTTTCATGGCCGGGTTCAGGGAAGAAGGTCACTCTGACCACCCCGCTTCTGCTGTTTTCTCAAACTCCTTCAAGCTTAAGATACTCAGGAAGCCTAGGTGCCACACGTTGGGGTGGCGTGTCCTGAACTCCATCACGTCAGAGGCCAGAAGCAGCCAGAGGGAAGCTCGTGCTGCGCCGGAGCCGGCCTGGGAGCGGTCATTTCAGGGTCATTCAGACTCACCAAGGCTGGGGTATCCTGGCTCAGGACAGAAAAACCAGCCTTAGCAAGGACGGAAAGCGCTTGTTCTGACTGCAGTGCTGACTGAACACATGTTGTCTGTTTCAGTATCTTCACCTGAGTTTTTCTCTTTGTATTTAAAGGACCCTTAAATGAATAAACTCCTCTCTTATCCCTGGTGGTTCAGGCCTTCAGAGTCCTGGGCCCCGTTAGTGGCAGAAGCATGGCTCCCAGTGACCTGAACAGAGACTAAAGAAACGGCCTTCACTTAGCCCATCCTTTAGACAAATGACACCACTCTGACTCATAATTAGAAAGCAGGACACCCCTCATTTCTAAATCAGAGTGGCCTCTGATGGGGCGACTCTTATTTAAAGGGGCAACTTAGGACGTCCCCGGCAGTCCAGAAGTTAGGACTCCGTCCCCCACTGCAGGCGGCCTGGGTTTAGTCCCTGGTTGGGGAACTAAGATCCCGCAAATAAAATAAAGTGGCAACTTGCCAAGTGTTTCTGTTTCTTTGAATTTCTCCATGCCGTGAATGCCCCCCACATGCCGGGGGCCTACCTGAACGCCCCTTCCCTCGGAGCAGCCCCACTCTCGGGCCCCTGTCACCTTTGTGGAGCCTGGTCCATCCTCAGCACCCACAGTCACCCTTCAAAGGCTGGGTGTGCCTCCCTGGCGTGACGCCCACCCTGGCGTCCCGCCCTCTGTGTCCTGCCCTCCACCCCTGTCACCGCCCTCCCAGGGGTCCTAGCGGAGCAGCGGCTCAACCTGGCTGGATCTCAGTCACAGAGAAGCATGTCGTGATTTAACTAGGCTTTCAGGCTGGATGTCCCCGAGGCAGGGAAATCCTGGCCAAGTTCTCCAGCCACCAGTACACAGATGGGCTCTTCCAACCACACCTGCTGACAAGTCAGGACCCACCTTTGTACCTGAGGTGCAATGCATCACGTGCCTCACTTCTACTGCAGCCGCTGTGTCCCCGGGGTTTGGGGAGCAGCCACCACCCCACAAAGATGTTAGTGTGGGGTAAGTTCTTAGGCCAAAAACAACATTCTGGATTCCAGAAGTTTCTCTCCTAAAATAAGCATGGATATTTATTTTAAGACAGCGTAAATCAGGCCCATGTCCATATGGTGCTGTTACCACGCTTCCAAAGACAAACCCTGAGAACCAGCACCCAAGCAAGCAGCTGACACTCCCGGGAGGGCGTGGGCTCCCGGCCCTTCTCGTCCCCATACGGGTTCACTTGTCCTCCCAGCCCTGCCTCGCCCATCTGGCTGCGGGGAGGGACGGAGGCACAGGCGGGCAGGGAAGCGGGTCTCCCTGGGGCTGGTGCACAAGCTCCAGCGCTGGCAACAGTGGGGAAGAACGCAGCTCAGAAGGCCAAGGTGCTGCCCACGCGCCTGTCCCATCCAGCAAGGAGAGAGCAGCCCATCCAGCACCATCACGAGGTGCCCAAGAGCCTTGTGGCCCAGGCTGCTGCTGGTCTATGAGAATCCCATGAATTAACAGCAGCCCTAAGACACGAGTGGTCTGATTAGTCCCACCGTTCAGACAGGGAAACGGACACCCCGAGAGCTAGTAAGCAAGCTGTGCAGCTGGATTCAAAGCTGAGAATCTACACCCTGGACCCCTGTAAACACGTGTCTGTAGACACGTGAGCAGGTGTGAACATCACAAACGGATGCAAACCAAAGGCACACTGTACCTGTCTTACAACCTAGCAGGTTGGCAAAAATTTTAAAAAGTTGACAACCCCACTGGCGAAGGCACCTGGGACATCACTTCCATCTGGCAGCACCCACTGGCGCTCCCAGGCGCAGGCCCCAGGCCCAGGGTCCATCGCCGGCATTCCGCAAAGTAACCCGGAAAAGGCTGTTACAACATTGCCTGTAATAACGAGAGATTAGAAACCATCTCCCGTCTCACCAAGAGAGACTGGCCAAACGCACTGATGGACTTATCGGAACTGTTTCTAAGGTGGGGCCTCAGCCACTTCCTTCTCACCATCTACTTTTTTGTAACTTTTGATTTTGATACCAACTGTAGGTACTGATCACAAACACACACACACAGCACATGGGCCCACAGGCGTTGGGGGGGGGGCATGGAAGGTGTCCATCAAAGAGCAACAGCACGTGTACAATTTGCTTCGGGCAGTACCAGCTTCCCTTCGCACACATGGACTTCCTACTTAAATTACAGGGTGAAAAGCTTTTTTCCACGTCCCTGGAACCGCAGCCTTCCTGGACTCCTGGACCCGCTGGGAGGGGCGAGAAGACTCCTTCAGTTCTCCCGGCCGCCTCCTGCGCCCTCAGATGAAGCCCCCTCTGCCCTCATGCCCCACCAGCTGCCCCCACGTCCCCCCGTAACCAGCTTCCTCATTCCCCCAGCGTGGCCTGCCTCCACCTCCTCCCACCAGACTGCTGAGGAGAGCGCTGGCACTGAGCCTTTCTTTTCTAAGAACCTGTGATACATTCTTTTTAATTTCTCCCACTAACTAAGTTTCCCAGCCGTGGCCCTGGGATGCCTCCTAGCAGAGGTTGCCTTTTTCCTCGCTAAGAAGGGAAGATGCAGGCATGACAGAGGGAGGGCTGCCCTGTCTTCAGCTGGAAGTGGGAGGAAAGAGCCTGGGAATCTTACGCCATTTTATTAAGCACATGCTAATTGAAACATAATTAAGCATCCCTGTGCTGGGGAAGGGAAGGGAAAAAACAGTGGCAGAGAGAAGCCAGAATGGGGCCGGTGCTGGGGGTTTGGGACCCGTGTGGCTGCGGGAGTCAGGCTGCTGAGGGGGCTCGACCCAACCAAGCCACACACGCAGAGCCTGTGGGGCCTCAAGCTGAGCTGGTACCCAGTCTGTAAAATGGGGGTGAATCGTGAGTCCCACGGAGGACCCAAGAATCACACCAGGTGTCAGGTTGCTGTTGCAGTAGCCGAGGGTTGGCAAGCTGTCTCAACGCCTCACAAACCCCATGGGGAACCCTGGTCCTGGTTCTCAGGCTTCCCAGGTATGGACTACTACGTGGCTTGGCTCCATCACCGGCGACAGGCTTTCAGCAGTGCCGGTGCCACTATCACGGGAGTGATGTCGCCGGCAGCTGACTGGACCTCATTCTCTCGACTTCTTTCCTGAATTCACCTCACACTGCCCTCCCCGGAACCCTCAGCCTCCAGTGACCTGGTGGTTCAGAACTTTCTCCATCCTCCCCTCACTCAACTCTCTGCTCACAATTCCCACTCCCTGCAGGTTTTGCTGATTAGCAGATCTAACTACTTTCTAAGAAGTTAAAAGCAAGTGACTTGCAAATAAAGTGTCAGAGATGAGAAGGTTTTAAGCAGGGAACTTCTACTGCTTCTTCATATTTGAAACTATGTTCCACTCATCAGCCTACCAGGGAGAAAAAGACACTGCATGGAAAGTCCTTGCCCTCTGTACCGGCCACCCCCGCCCCTTGAGAAGATCCTGGCGGAACCTGGTGAAGGCAGGTAGGGGTCAAAGGCTCTCAACATAAAGAGCTTTATAAATTTTAGTGCTTCAAAAATGGAAAAAGTAATGTCTGGAGTTTAGTCAAAGGCATATACCTCTAACAGTTTTTAATTTTGGCAAACATACCATGGCAACATGGGGTGGTAACACCGGGGACACGGAGTGCGGGGCATGTTGGGACTGTCTGTACTATCCTTGCAACTTTTGTGTAAATCTAAGTTTCCAAAATAAAGAAGTTGATTTAAAATCAGAAAGACGGGGACTTCCCTGAGACTGCAGTGGTTAAGAATCCGCCTGCCAATGCAGGGGACACGGGTTTGGGCCCTGGTCCGGGAAGATCCCACATGCCATGGAGCAACTAAGCCCATGCGCCACAACTACTGAGCCTGCGCTCTAGAGCCCAAGAGCCACAACTACTGAGCCCGTGTGCCACAACTACTGAAGCCTGAACACCTAGACCGGGCTCCGCAACAAGCCACTGCGAGAAGCCCGCGCACCACAACGAAGAGTAGCCCCCACTCGCCACAGCTAGAGAAAGCCCGCGCGCAGCAACAAAGACCCAGTGCAGCCTAAAATAAATAAAATTTAAAAAAAATAAAATCAGAAAAACAATTAATCAGATTGGTGATTAAGATCATTCAGTTACTTTTTTAAAGTGCCCACTACAGGCCAAGACTTGTGCTACAGCTGTGCTAAGATGGGGTCCCCCTGGTCCTGGCTGAGGGGCTCCCACACGCAGAAGACACTCTAGCCCCTGAGATGCAAGGGGAGGCAGCGGGAGGGGCTCCCAGAGCCTGAGTTAGCTCCCCTCAGACCAGGTCCCACGGCGAGGGTCGGGGGGACCCGGGCAGGATCGCAACACTCAACACCGGGATTAAGCACAGCTGTCGCGGAGGAGCAGGGGCTCAACCAACGTGTGTTCCATCTCTTGGAGCAGAGCGGAGGCCGCAGCAGGCACAGGTGCAGGGAGAGCAGCAGCTTGCTCAGGCACGCACCTGAAGGCCATCCCCGGAGGAAGGAGGCCTGGGTAGGAGTTCAAGAGATTGAGGGTTATGGGTGGAAAGAATAACATTCTTAGCAAGGAAACAACAGGTTGAGGTATGTATATTTCATACAGAAGAAAAATGCAACTGCACAGAAGAAGCTTGGGGTGGGGACGCCAACGTCGTCCACACCGTGGTCCATCTAAGACAGAACTGCAGCCCTTACCCACGCAGAACTTGACACGTAACCTGGACTCCCGGCGATGCCCGTTGGAGACCGGCCCCGCCCGGGAGAGGAGTCAGGCTCCTGCAGGCTCTGCGCCCGTGAAACTCAGTCGGTGCCACAAGTGGGGAACGAATGCGGAGCGAGGCATTTCGGCCTCGCCCTTCACGTGGGCAACTTGAAACGCCCCCCTTCCGTGAACACGCTGGGAGGCCCCTTTTGTCCTCATTTCCCTCCCCAGGCGCGACCTTTCTTTTAGGGGAAAAGCCTGTTACCGTCAGGCGGGCGGCTCCTCCCGAGCCTTCTCTAGGGCGGGGTGGGGAGGGGCGGGAGGAGGGAGAACCGGGGAAACGGTCCTGACCCGGAGTCGCGGTCCGCGCCGAACGCAGGTGGTCTCGCCGCAGCGCGACCCCGCCCCACGGCCGACACCGCCCGGTGCGCCCGCCGGGCCCGCCCTACTCACCGCCGCCCGCCGGTCCGCGCCCCAGCCCGCAGCGCCCATCGGCCCGGCCTCGCTCAGCGCGGGCGCGGCTCTCCGGCGGCCCCGGCGCGGCCCGGGACGCGCTGCGGCCGTTGCCTCTCCAGCTGCGCGCGAGACATGTCCGCCGCCGCCGCCGCCGCCCCCGGGCCGCCTGCCCTTTGTTTTGAAGCCGCTGCCCCGCCGCGCCGCCGTTAACGGCCTGGGAGCGCGGCGCCGACCAATCAGCGCGCGCCCCTACCCCCGGACACGCCGCGCGCCCCGCCCCTCGCCCCGCCCCGACGGCGCGCCCCCGTCCCGCGCGCCCCCGCCCACAGCTCGGCCGGCTCGCCCTCGGCTGGGCAGGGCAGGGCGCACGTGCCGCGGTGGGGGGAGCGTCGCGCTCCCATTGGCCGGCCCGCCGAGCGCGGCCTCGGAGCCCGCCAGTGAGAGTCGAGGGCAGCGGGGGCGGGGCCGCGAGGGTCGGGTGTGGGGCGGGGCTAGGGCGGGGCGGGCTCAAAAAGACGAGCGCGGCGCGCGGGCGCGGGTTGTCCAGGGCTGAGATCTCGGCCAGCGGTTTATGTGGCGGTCGGAATCACGAGTCCGGGAAGCTGGCGGTCGCCTGCTCTTCCCGGCACACGTGGGTCGGCCGAGGCCACGCCGGCTCACAGCCCCGGGGGCTGGGGGAGGGGGCGCGGGCCGGGCTTCCTGGCCGGACCCCTCGACGACCCCGTCCCGAGGGCGGGTCCTCCGCGTCGCCACCCCGCCCCCATCCCGGCCGCTCCAAGCTGCTGGACCTGAGCGCCTTGGATGCACACGTGGCCCGTGGGGAAGCCCCGGACAGCCCGCCCCGCAGGCCTCCCCTGTGTTCATTGTGTGGGTCCCCCGGCCTTTCTCCGTAGATTGATGTTTAAATCCCAGCATCAGCATCAGCCCACCCCCGTTTGGGTCACAGCGTAGATACCCTTTCTATACATGGTAGCGCCCTTGATCTTGTTTCCTTCCCGCGATGCAATGTATCCGCACAGCTCTCGGTGCCTCTGGGTGAGTCCCATCTGCTGTTGGAGCGCGGCCGTTCTCCCGGCCACGTCCCCAGCTCCCGGCTTCCACAGAGCCCGCTGCTAAGTGACTTGAAGACGGTTCTTGCACCTTTTCATGAACTATTGAGCCTTTCAGGTCTCCTTCCATCTCCAACTGCGTTTCTTTTTTCTTGTGAATTTTCAAGATTCCTTTGATTGTCTAAAATATTAAGCTTTGGTTGTTTTTGCTATTGCAAATATTTTTTCTCAGCCAGTCCTCTGCTGAAAAAAAAATCCTAATTTTGATGCGAGCCAAAGTTTTATAATTTTGTATCCTGCTTTTTTTCTGTTATTGCAGGTTTTTTTTTTTTATTGCAGGTTTTTTAACATTTTTCCTGGCTGCTCAATATTAACCTAAATATCTAGCTATGAGTGGTAGTTGGGCACTTCGATTAGTTTTGCACTATTTCTTCAAACCCCTTCATTCTTTGAAAAATTTAGCACGAGATTCGCTGTAGTTCTTTGCTTTTCCTGGCTTCCTTCTTGGAGACACAGCTTTCCCTTAGAATGGAAGTGAGTGCAGCCACAGTGCCCTGGCCTGTCAGCTCACTGGCCCTCTCCTGCAAGGATCTTGCCCTTTGTGCGACCCCAGACAGGAACCCCCTCGCTGGCCACTGACCAGTGCCTTTCAAATGTTTTTAACTATGACCACAGTAAAATTTACATGTTATGGGTACAAAATTTCTGTTTCGGATGATGAAAAATCGGGGGGATGGTTGCACTTAAGAATGTGCATGCACTTAACACCACTGCATTACAAACTTAAGAATGGTTAAAATGGCAAATGTTACGTTATTGTGCTTTACTATAGTAAAAAATAGTACAAAACACATTCTACATTATGATCCAGCACCCACATGTATAGGACAAGTTTCATGATCTAATCTGCATCCTTGTGCAAGGCCCTAATATTTTCTATACTCTCCTGTTTTATTTTACTTAACCACAGCCTGCATATGACTCCCTACACAATTTCACAAGCCCTCCATCCGCCACAGCCAGCAGGCTGCCACCCACTGCCTGGTCACCACCCTCCATACCCTCAGTTACGGGCAGCCTGCTCTGGGACACCACTCTGCTCCCTGGCCCCCTCCTGCTGGCGTCCCCACCACAGCCGCCGTCACCACACTCAGGGCCACACTCACTGTCCCCCCCCACCTACCCACCCTCATGTCTCACCTCCTGCCTCAGCCCCCTTCTCACACCACAAACTTTCTGGGAAGACCCTGTCCCGGGTGGATGGGACTCTGCGTGGCTCGGGGAGACTGGGTTCCGGGGCAGTGCCCTCCTCCTGGCTACCCTACCTGCCACACCTCTTGTGTCCGTCTAAGCCCCCTTCCTGGATGGCACTCCTCCCTCCTTCTGCTCCTCCCCCTCTGCTGTGTCCTGCTCCCAGCCGTCTCCCTGCCCACCTGCCACCACCAGTCCATGTGGTCCACCAGTGCACACACCCTTTCTACTGTATCCTCGGTCCCCTCTTCCCTGGGTGGTCCCAGCAGATTATGGGACCTGCTGTCATCTCCACACCCCTCTCCGCTGTCACCATGCTTCCCCGCAACCCTGCAGAGCCAGCCCGGCTCCTCCCACTCTGAGATTCCCATCCCACCCTCCCCACCAAACCTCGGGTCTGATCCTAGCCACATCTGACAGGACAGTCCGAGCAGCATTTCACTCAGCTGGTCACCTTCTTTAACCGCTTTCTCACTCTGGTCCCGGGCTCTGCTCTCTCCTCCTCTCTGGCCCCGTGTCACCGGCTCTCCCACCCTCCTGAGGATGGGGCCCCAACAGCTCCCAGCACAGACAACTCCCTTGAGCCCTGCACTCCAGGCTCACGTCCAGCTGCCGACTGCATCCCCCTCAGAGGTCCATGAGACCTCAAGCTCTGCACACCCTCCATCAAGCTGCCTTCTTCCTCACGTCGGCAGAAGGTGCTGCCCCCTCCCAGCACCGGCCAGAACCCCCAGCCCCTCACCTCCTCTCTCCCCATCACACCCCACAGCCGCCCCCACGCCCAGGGCCACACCACACTCCTCTCGTCTAGATCCTTGCCCCAGCCCACGTGGCCCTGAGCTGCAGGCTTTGCCTCCTTAACTGTGTTCTCTGTGGACAGATGCTTTTAAAACAACAACCAGATCCGCCACCTCTGAAAGCTCCCAGGAGCTTTCTGCTTTGCACAGACTAAAAGCCAGAGTCCCTCCAATGCCCCACGTGGCATGGCTGGTCCCCAGCTCCCCTAACTTCCCGCTTCTGTCCCCTCAAGCTTTGAGGCAGCTGGACGTTGGGAGAGGACTTCCGACACCAACTGCAGGCTTGGGGTCTCCAAGATGACCCTCAGGTTTGACCGTCTCAGAGAAGGACTCGTGGAAAGTGTTACACACTCGTGGTTTCAGTTTACAGCAGAGAAAGGATCCAGATTAAACTCGGCCTTCACAGGGTCAGGGCAGAGTTCTTCCTGGGGCTCCATCACACAGGCATGACTTACTGATCTCAGGCTCCAGTCCCCCAGGCAAATGGACGCTCTTGTGAGGGCTGAGAGACCACCTCCCAGAAGCAAGGGGCGATGGTAAGTTCTTTCCCAGGAAGCCCCCCCTTGCTCACCGCCTCCAGACACAGCGCCTCCTGCCATTCCGCTCCGTCTCATCTCTGGGACTCCGCACCTGCCATCCCCTCTCCCGAAGGCCCCTCATTCCCGGGATTCTTCTCAAATGTGTCCCCATGCCCTCCAAGCTCGGGGGACAACCATGTCCACCACTCACCCCCTCACATCCCCTGGACTTGTTTTCCCTCCTTAACACCCCCCAGCAAGCGTCTTCTTGGTTTGGTTTCTTGCCCCCTCCCCTCACCTGGACACCAGCCACGGAGGGCAGGGGCTTGGTTCCTTCTCAGCTGTGTCCCAGAGGCAGGGGTGCAGGCAGCCTCCGCGAGGACCCAGTCAGGTGGGTGTCAACGGGCTGAACTGTGTCCCCCCAGATGTGACTATACTTGGAGATGGGGGTCTTTAAAGGTGATTAGATTAAAATGAGGCCATTACGGTGGGCCCTAATCTAGTCTGACTGATGTCCTTATAAGATAAGAAGATGGAGACACAGAGGGTGATCATACAGGGACACAGGGAGAAGATGACTGTCTACAAGCCAAGGAGAGAGGCCTCAGGAGAAACCAAACTGGCGGACACCCTGATCTGAGACTCCCAGCCTCCAGACCGTGAGATATAAATCCTGCTGTTTAAGCTGCCCAGTCTGTGGTGCTTTGTTATCGCGGCCCCAGCAAGCAAATACACTGGGTTTTAGGGGTAGACAAAGACCAAAAGCAATTCTCCAACAGGGTCCCCCCACCTGCCTTCCATCCCTGTCTGCCTAAGACCCCTGGGTAGCCTGGCCAAGCAGCCTGCATAGGGAATTCAAGGCAGGCTGGTGTGTGGCTGTGGGGCCTGGAGCCCTCAGCCAAGAGAGGGGACGAAGGTTCGCTGTAGCCCCTTGAGGTCTAAAATCTATGCGTCGCTGCTGGTTTCCTGTGTGATATTCCAGCCCATCAGGAAGTAGCTGCTGTCGGCATAGCAACCACAAGCCATCTTACGTTCCTTCCAAATTAAAAAAATTTCCCAGCTTCAGGACTGATGAAAGAAAGATGTAAAAGCAGAGATGAAATTAAATTACCGATGGAAGCTGTTGCCATGGCATCCTGCTGTCCTTGGAGCCTGTCAGCTGCTGCTGTGATTTCTCCATTCTTGGTCCAAATGAAGGGGTCCGAGAGAAGTTAAAACCAGCCTCTCGCAGTGAGGGAGAAAAATCAAGGTTGCGTTTTAACGAGAAATTGTAACTAACGATGGAAATTTATATTTTGAGAATAACTGTATAATCAATGGACAGAGGCTTTCAAAATTTAAACAAATCACCTGGGAATTTGTTAAAACGTTTGCCGAAATGCAGTATGTCTGAGGTGGGGCCTGAGATTCTGCATTTTAATGTTTAATTGTGGGAAAATAAACATACCGTCAAGTTTGCCACCTTATAGCAGAGATTCTGCTTTTGAATGGGCTCCAGGTGACAGTGGTGCTGCTGGTCCACAGCCCATTATTTTGAGCATCAGGCTTCAGTAGAGACTTTCTCTGTACCAGAGTCTGAGAGAGGCGACGGCCATACCCGAACGAGCAAACCACGCAGCATGCTTTCCAGGAACTTCCTGGCAAGTGGATGAGAAAAGAGGCAAAGTCACTCCAGAGGAGTGGACAGAAAGCTACCTGATTCCCCAGTGAGGCTTGGCTTTGCATGTCGGGGAAGGGGAGGTGAGTGAGGACACGCGGACTCTGTCACCACTGTGTCCACTCGCTAAGTCCCCTAGATCATTCCCTAATGCTGGGCATGCAGGCTACTGACCTTCTTTCTGCTCTTACAAACAATGCTGGACAAACACCTCTGTACACGTGGCCGTTCTCCCTAGAATTACTGTCTGGGAAAAAAATCCCAGTAAAGGAATTACTGAGTCAAAACACATCTTCTGATTTGTTCCTGTCACTCTGCCGGACATATTCATTTACAGCACTGTTAGCAATGCCTTACAACCTCACAATGTTCGGCTTTTATAATTTCACCTTTGCTTAAAAAAACAAAAAACAAACCACCAACAACAAAACCCCCAGAAAGTAGGGTGTGCACAAAATGGCACTGTGTCTTTATTTTCATTTGCATTTCCCTATTTACTAATGACACTGGGTACTTTTCCTCTTGTAAGCAGACAATGTTCTTTGATCGCCTATCAGCTGGGAATGAGGCAAGGTGTTTGTATTTTTGAGCTTCTTTTATGTTTTGGAAAATAGACTTTTCTTGTTGGGTCCCCATGGCAGATGTGCCCCTGGCTCCCGTGGTGTCTCCTGCACTGTTGTCCTTATGGGTCTGTGTTGAAATCAGATGTGGACATGTTTTTCTCCAATCCTCCAGTTTGTCCAAGACACTGGACTTAACAGTTTTCTACAGCTACATCTGCTGCGCCAACTCCTTGCCCTTCTAGATGCCTTTGTTAGGAAGGGCAGCAAGTGCAAAACTAACTTCCAGTTTTAGCTTCAACATGTAAAGAGCTTGGAAGTCATCACCTGCCCTCACAACAAGAAAAAAGCTGAATAAACTGCGACTTCTAGATCCATCAGATGGTTGTCACAGGACAACCCCAACCCCACAAACTGGAAGAGAGAATCACAGCTTACCAGCAACAAAAGCCACGGGGCCAGGAACTGGCAGGAACACTCAAATGACCCCATAAATGGTAACATCAAAGATGTTACCATCGAAGAAATGCTGGAGGCTGAGTGGACTGGCTTGAAAGTTAAAAAGTCACAGGGACCCAGTCTAAGAGGGCCCCACACTTTCACAAGTTTTACCTCCAAGGAACCCCACCAGGTTCTCACAGTGAAGACTGAAGCAAAATCCCCTGTGCATGACTAGGGATGGGGGAAATTACCATCGGGAAACATGCCCAGATTGTTCTCCACAAGGTCGGTCAGCTAGCAAGGAAGGGAGAGGACTTTCTCAGAGCTTCATCCAACACAGGGGAAGGGTAGACCTAAATCACCTCCCTAGCCTTTCTGTCTTACTTAAGGGGGCCAAAAAGCCCCGAGAAGCACTTGTGAGGGTCACAGGCCCACTAGGAGACTGAGACCTAATCATATGATCAGAAAATGCTTCCTCTCCCTCCGTTTCTTCTGACTGATCAACAGGGCTCCTGTATACTGCAGAGAATTACCGCTGAAAGAACTGCAAGGCTCAGATTCCACCTAAGAAGGAGGAGTCTCTAGGGAAACCCAGGGACAACAGGGGAAACAAAGCAGGGATACTGGAGCACATTTCAGCCTCTGACACCTACAGCTGAACAAACAGTAAGCAGAGCCTTACCTCTAGCCAGAAAAACAAAAACCTCACACTAAAGGCTGGTCTACCCCATTTCTATTACCCAATAGATTGTGTCTGACTTTCAACAGAAAGTTACCCATGTGCTGAGAGAAAAGGAAAAACACAGTCTGAAGAGCAAAGGAAGCATCAGAACCAGACTTCGACATGAGATTTTGGAATTACTGGATTGGGAATTTAAAACACTTACAATTAATATGCTAAGGGCTCTAATGGAAAACATGGACAACATGCAGAAACAGATGAGTAATGGAAGCAGAGAGATGGAAATGCTAAGAAAGAATCAAAAGAAAATTCTAGGGAAAAAAAACCTAACAGAAATGGAGAACGCCTTTCATGGGCTCATATGTAGATTGGATGCCACTGAGGAAAGCGTCAGTGAACTTGAAGATATGCCACTAGAAACTTCTCAAAGTAAAACACAGAGAAAAAAGAATGAAAAAAAAAAAAAAAAAACCAGAATGTTCAAGAACTGTGGGACAACTGTAAAAGGTATAACATGTACACAATGGGAATTCCAGAAGGAAAGGTGGGCAGAAGAAATGGTTAAAGTAATAATGGCTGAGAATATTCCAAAATTAATGACAAAACAAATCGTGATTCCAGGAATCTCACACAACACTGAATGGGATAAATACCCAAAAATCTCCATGCACGTATATCATATCCAAGCTGCAGAAAACCAAAGACCAAGAGGGTATCTTGAAAGAAGCCAGAATAAAACAAACAACAAACAAACAAACTCTCTTAACTATAGAGAAACAAGGATAGGAATCACAGCAGACTTCTTGTCAGAAGTCACACAAGCAAGGAGAGGACTGTAATATTTTAAATGCTTATATGGATCTAAATTTCTGATCTGTATCATTTTCCTTTTCTCTGAAGAATTCTTAAATGTTTTTTGCAAAGCAGATCTACCAGCAATAAACTCCTTTAGTTTTTGTCTAAGAAAGTCTTTCTTTTTTTTATTTGGCCACACCGCACAGCATGCGGGATTCTAGTTCCCTGACCAGGGATCAAACCTGTGCCCCCTGCAGGGGAAGTGTGGAGTCTTAACCGCTGGACTGCCAGGGAAGTCCCTATTTCTCCATTTTTGAAGGATAATTTCACTGGTACAAGAAACAAGGATTTTTTTTTTTTCTTTCAGTACAATGTTTAACAGGAGTGGTGAAAGGAGACATCCTCACCTTGTTCCTCATCTTGGGGAGGAAAGCATGCAGTTTCTCATTATCATGTGACCTGTAGGTTTTTTATAGATGCTTTTTAACAAGTTGAGCAAGTTCCCCTCTATTCCTAATTTGCTGAATTTTAATGATGAATGGGTGTTGGATTTTGTCAAATGTTTTTTCTGCATTTATTGATGTGCTCATATGAGTTTTCTTTAGCTTGTTGATGTGATGGCTCACGTCAACTGATTTCCAAGAATTGAACCAGCCTTGCATGCCTGGAATAAATCCATTTGGTCATGGCATATAATTCTTTTTATACATTATTGGATTCCATTTTCTAGTGTTTGGTTGAGCACTTCTGCATCTACATTCATAAAAGATACTGGTTTGTAGTTTCCTTTCTTGTAATGTTTTTATCTGGTTTTGGTATTAAGGTAATGATGGCCTCATAGAATGAGTTAGGTGTGTTCCCTCTGCTTCTATTTTCTGGAATAAACTTTAGAGAATCCATATAATTTCTTCCTTAAACCTGTGCCTGGTGCAGTTGTGGTCCTTGGTATTTACCTGAATGACTTGAAAACCTATGTCCACACAGAAACCTGCACACAAGTGTTTATAGCAACTTTATTATTGCCCCAAACTGGAAGCAACCAAGATGTCCTTCTGTAGGTGAACGGATAAACAAACTGTGGTCCATCCATACAGTGAACTTTGTTTGTTTGTTTTGCGGTACGCGGGCCTCTCACTGTTGTAGCCTCTCCCGTTGCAGAGCACAGGCTCCGGACACGCAGGCTCAGCAGCCATGGCTCACGGGCCCAGCCGCTCCATGGCATGTGGGATCTTCCCGGACCGGGGCATGAACCCGTGTCCCCTGCATCGGCAGGCGGACTCTCAACCACTGCGCCACCAGGGAAGCCCCATACAGTGAACTCTTCTTCAGTGATGAAAACGATGAGCTGTCATGAACTAGAATAGAATGGTTACCAGGGGCTAGGGGGTGGGGGGAATGGGGAGATGCTGGTCAAAGTGTGCAATTCTTTAGTTCTTCTTCAGTTCCGGTGGCAGGGCTGTCACGAAGGGGGGCTTGGCCTCCATCCTGGGGGGGCCTCAGCTCTCTGCTCCCTGCCTGTGGTCTCCAGCCTCCAGTTTGTTCTGACACTGGAGCCAGGACAGTGGGTGGGCTTGGAGGGAAGAACCAGGAAGGGCGTGGGGTCATGGGGCTGGAGCAGTAGGTGGGCAGCAAGGCAGACCCTCCACAGGAGGGGAGAGGTTTTGAGTAGGAGATTACCATGACCTGGGGATCTCATCCCCGAGGCTCGTGGCTGCTGTCCAAGTGGATAGAGGTGGGGATGTGGTGTCGAGGACCAGAGGGATGGGGGCAAGCTCCCTTGGGGGCCTGATACTGCTTCCAGAACCAGAAATGTACACCTGTTACTTCAAGGAAAAACAAAAGGCAAAGGCAAGCAGCAAAACACAAATGACAAGGAAGGTGTGGGGGGGAGGGGGGAAGCACCGGTGTGGAACCCACTGCAGATGCAGGACACACCCGCCCTCCTGAGTCCTGGGAGCCACCATCTCAATTTCACCAGTGGAGACCCCAAGGGCCTGAAGTACCTCAGCTACAGGGTCAGGCTTAGGCTTCCATCTCTTCCCACCCCTCCCCCACCGGGCTGCGCCCCTCCCCCCAGCAGGGACCAAAGTGGGCCTGGCCAACGGCTCAGCGGCCAGACAGCGGGAGCTCAGGGGACTAGGGGTGAGTCTGCCTGCCTTTTGGAGCCCCTGCTGCCCGTGGACCTGCGTCCTCTGAACCCAGGCGGGGCATCCCACCCTGATGGCCGCACGATTTTAAATCAAGCGGTGGGTGGGTGGGCTGAATACCCGCACCTGCAGCAGCCAGTGTGGGAAACTAGAGAATGCACATTACAGGTCATTCCAGGTCGGCGCCCTCGCTGGCCACCGTGGGGGATGGGGTCAGACCCCACAGTCACCCAGCTACGTGTCTCTGGCCAGGCCAGTCTAAGCCACCACATCTGAAAAAGGGCGAGACGAGCCTGTGATCCCTGCAAAACTCTTAGGCTCCAGGCTATTCTAAGACTTTGTTCCTTGTGGAGCGGCCGGGCCATCCCACGACCCGGTGGGCGGTCAGGGAGGGGCCCCGTGCCCAGCCTCCGTCTGGGAGACAGCAGACTAGGCGTCCTGTTTGCTTGGCCGTCGTGACATCCATCATCTGCCTTTTTCGTCCTCCTGACTTCACCCACATGCTCTGTCTGCACTGTCTGCTACTTGTCTTTTCAGGGAATGTACCCTGGTGGCAGCACACACCCCCCGCCTGTCCTGAGCCCCCCGTACCTCCTGGCCAGGGGAGGCCTCCTCTGACGGTCACCTCCTCCTCCTTGCAACCTGCTTGGCCCAGCGTTTCCTTCTGAACAAGCATGTTCACAGACGACGCAGCTGCCTCTGCAGACATGCCCTTGCCAGACGCTGCATCAACACTGGACACTTCGTTCTCCATCCTTACAAGCTCTTCTTCCTTATCATCTATCCCCCCACTCCCTATCTGTACTTCTCAGTGGTCTTAACAATGTTTCCTGCCCTTTTTAAAATATATTTTGTTTTTATTAGAATACGATTGCTTTACAATGCTGTTTCTGCCACACAGCAAAGTGAATCAGCCACACGCATACACACATTCCCTCCCTCTTGGACCTCCCCCACCATCCCACCCAACTAGGCCATCACAGAGCACCAGGCCGAGCTTGTTTCCTGCACTTTTAAATCAGGAGGCTGACCCCAGCTAATCCACCCGTGAGGCGCTCCCGCAGGTAACCCCCACACTGCTGGCCCTCCCTGGTCCACTGTGGACGTGGTGTCCTCTGTGGCCTCGTTTCTTCAATTGCTGCCTTTTTGTGGCATCTGCTCTTCTCTCTATGGCTTCTGAAATGATCATCTTTTGGTTCTTCTGGGGAAGAAACATCATGCTCTGTGGGATGGAGACAGGTAGGGGTGCTGGGCTGCCCCACCCCTGCTTATTCAGAGCAGGTGAATTTTGAGTTCACTTCATGAAAGGGCACTGGTGATAAAAAATACTTGAAAATTTGAAAAACGGATGTGTAAGTGCAGCAAAGACTTTCAAAAACAATCTAAGAAACCCCAGTTCTTCAGAAGAAATCAGCTCTGGCTCCCTGGTGCTATTCCCACTGGTCCCCATGGCGGGTCTATCGCTGTGGTCATGCACCCGTGTTCTCCTGCTCCCTGGGTGCTTGATTCAACCTCAGGAACCCCACACGCTCCAGCCTACAGAGCTGGCCAGCTCCCCACACTCACGGAATGGGAACACTTCAGTGTGGAGTAAGAGCACTCATTTGGGCTTTGAGAGAAGTAAAAAGTGGGCAAAGATTTCTCGAAGTGGCAATGTGGCCACTGGTTCCTGCCCAATTCTGGCCTTAAGGTCAGCCTGGTGACCCACTGGGGACGGACAGCTGGCTTGTGTGCCCACACCGCCAGGCTGAGCAGACCCCCCAACCACCCGCCGGCGCTCGGACCTGAAAGCTTTGGCTCCGGTGCCCCAGGCCACAGCTCCACTCCCCAGCCCCGCTGCACCCTTTCTGGTCCTCCCACTATTTCCACGACTGATACCAGACTTGTTACCTTCTGGTCTTACTGAAAAAGGGGCGGTGGCTCCCCTGCCCCTCTGGCCAAGAATTTCAAGCGTAATCCTCTCCAACTCCCACCCAATTCGGTGCTCCCCTTACCTAATACCTTCACCCCCCAACACCTCTTTCCCAAGCCTGCGGCCACAGCAGAAAAGAGCTGGAGGCCGTCCTCGGACCCAGCTCAGCACAGGCCGAGTCAGGACCCCAGTACCTGCTTCTGGTTGGTCTGGGGGAAAGCATGTCGACACCCAACATGTGAATGCACATTGTTATATATAGAATTCCTTAGACTCCCAATTTTAGAAAGAAATTATTTAGGAAACAGGATGAAGGAGAAGGAGAAAAAAGGAACTAACTTGTCCAGACATCAGTGATTAAAGATGCCTTAATTTTGAAATGAGGAGGCTCTTGCCTATTTTCTGTGTCCACAGCACTGGGGTGGCTTTCAAGGCCCTCATGAAGGGAGTGAGGATGACCTGCAGGGTCTCCCTGATCTGCTCAGAAAAAGACAAAACTTTGCTTTCTGATAAAAATGACTCGTTTTCACATTCCTGTTGTCATCATTCAGATTTTAAATCCACACATCTTTGTGGACCTGCGCAGACATGGTCATTATCGCACAGCTGGTAGACTCCGGTCCTCTGGGCCTCTTCTGGCTGAGAGGTCCCCCTTCCCTCACAGGCCAGCAACTTCACGGATTTCCCGGCAGGCAGGGCCTGGCACCCAGTCCACTGCGAGCAGATCAGCCTTGAGGCCGGCAGAAGGTCTGCGTGACCGGAGTCTTCCAGGGGTGGTCACAGCTCAAGGTGATGGGTCTCTCCCCTCCCCTCACTGTTGTCACCCCCCAAGGGTGACCTGGCGAGCCCCAGGAGCCTCATTTGCACAGGACCCGGGTATGACAGCATCAGATCCCCTCCTACCTTCCTGTACCTCCCGCCACGCATGCTCAGCAGTGGCAGGTGCCTGTGCAGCCTTGGTGGCCGTGGCTGTCACTCAGCCGTCTCTCCCAGGCCCCGTATCGTCCAGCCGTGGGTCACCGCTGATGACGTGGCCCCTCAGGTCAGCTCCACTGCAGGCCTCCTCGGATCTCCTCCTCCTCCTCACGACACCGTTCCCATTTCACCTGGACAGACATGTCGTGAGCACTGCCACCCCTTCTAGAAGATGAGCTTTGTCCTCAGCCATCCTTGGCGCTGGACTCAAAGAAAGCGCCCCCATGGCCTGGGTCTGCCTGGACCCACACCCCCAGCCTCAGCCCTGCAGGTGGCCAAGCCCCCATGACACCAGGCCTTGCTCGGCTACTCCTCTGCAGACACCCCAGCTCCTCTCCCGCTCCCTCCCATCTCCACCTGCTCTGCAGTCACGGTCAGCCCTGGACACTCTGGTTCTGACTGAACACAGTGAACTGGGCCAGCCGAGATGCCATCTACAGTGCCAACCAGAATGGCTGCACTGCTGCTAAGGCCGGGGCTCACGATTAAAATGGGGAACGTAGGATTATCAGACTCCTGTGTCCACTAACAGGAGGATCATTTGAATCGTCTAAAGGATTGGGACAACAGCAAAGCGTGTTCACCTCTCCAGGGAAAGCAAATGCAATACCAGTGCTTCAAACACCCCTCAGAAACTCCCAGTTCAGGTGGGATCCGCTCATTTGCCTGAAGAACGTTTGGGGCAGTTTTCCTCTCAGATGAACAGAAAATAGTTTGCTTAGCAGACACTCTCATGCTGCCTCACAACAAAACTTAAAGAAATAAAAAAACATTTAGGAAGATTTACCGCTTGCTTGGAGGTACTACGCTAGGCACTTGAAGTATCTGTATATAACCTTCACCGTGCTCAAGGCGAGTGTGCCAGCTCCACGGTGCAGCTGTGGGTCCGAGGCCCAGAGCCGAGCTCCTGCTGTCTCACCGTGGACACTGCTGGTATCTTTTCTCGTAAATAAGCCACTGCACGATGCCCAACAGTGACAGGAACCAAATGTCCAACAGTCCCTCCCGTGGTCATGATTTCTTGGTCTGAAAAGAGGCGGCCAGTGACACCTGCCCAGCAGCGGGGGTCGCTTAAGTTCAGGGAGATGAGAGGAGATGCGTGTGGCAATGCCTTCTCCCCCTACGGCCAAAGGTCTGAAGACCACTCTGGACAGACTAGGATTCCAGTGCCTCCAGAGCACCAGCTGACGGTACTACCGCCATGTTCTACGAGCAAAGTCAAACCAGAAGACGCACTTGCTTGGGAAATGTAATAAAGGACCAGGTGACTCCATATCTTCATGTATGAAATTCCAGTTAAACTAGACATGCACAGTACTATGTTATTTTGGTAACACGGACACAATTTAATGATTCTAATTTTTTTGTAGTTTTTGTTTTTTTACAAGTTAGGTGCCATAAACAGTCAAATAATCCATCTTTTAAAAAGTACGTTTACAACATCAAAAGAATTAAGATGAAATATAAACCTTTCTACTTACAATTTTTATACAGATTAACCAAATCACAAATACCACAAATAAATGTTAAGTTGTAACAATATAATGAATAAACATTCAGATTCTTAATAAAATCTTCCCTTAACATTTGTTTTTAACTTACCATTATACTAAATAATCTATGCAGAGTTTTGGGGTACAATACCAAGAAGGCACCAACAGTACAAAGCAGGTAACAAAGCAGTTTCAGATCTTGAGTGCTCTACACGGATAAACAGCACAGAAAAGGCCACGAGCTTCAGGGAAGCTGGTGCAAGCCTACAGCATCCCTCTGGATTTCCCGTCTCTGACCCACGATGCCAAGCTGGCTGCAGTGAGGAAGACAGCGCTTCCTCTGCTGGGACATGCCTCTCATCTGTACTAGGAGGATCATATTTCAAACACCAGCACAACAATTTTAAAGCACAAATGCTTTAAAACATAAGCAAAAGGACTGCTCAGATTTTCAAAACCACTACATTTACAAAAATATTTCCCTTAAACTTGGGATTGCTCCAAAACATTGATTTACAAATATAAAAGTATTATGGAAGGACCCAAAGCATGTGTGCATATGTATGTGTATTAACATACTATTACCATACTATAGAAAAATTACCAATTTAAAATCTGTATTAACACGTAAGCAAATAAAGGTCAGTCTCCTCTGAATGGTCTGCGCATGACTGTTACTCGGCTTGTCGTAGGCAGTACACCTGTCTGCCTCAGGGACAGCCACCGACTACTGTGGCCCCGCCACACCCGTCGCTGTGCATGCAGTAGCAGGAGTCACGTGAACACACCGCACACCAACGCAGTGATCTTCTACCCTCATGTCCACGGTCTGCGTGTCTCTACCAGCTTTGAAGGCTGTGTCTGCACAGTCCTCCTGAGTTCTCTCAAGTCCATCCTGCTGGCTTGCTAGGTATTTTGTTTCATACTAAGTGAAAGGACTGGAATGTTTCGACAGGAATTTTTTGCTTACATTTTAGACACCAAAAAAGCCATCGGTCTGAAACTTATCTGCGTGGAGCAGTAATGGAGGCATTCGGGATCACCAGCATGAATTTAGATGACCTAACCTGTACATTTTTAGAGATGAAATATCCAAATGATGAGTCTTTCACACCTAACAGCTAGTACTTTTCACAGGTACCTTGGTTAAGACAATTCCTGACCTGTTAAACCAAGTTTAGCATGATTAGTAAAAAGCACACAACCTGTGGCTACAGGGACTCTAGGATGCAGTTAGTGGTTTCATGCCCATCTGACTCCATGGTACCAGTGGGGGGGGGGGGGAAGAGCCTAGAGTCCCCAGGGATTAGTAACCAAGGCTATGGCTTTCTTTCTAGTTAGAGGACTGCAGGTTAACCTCATAATACTGCTAACATTCCATTTAAAAAGTACAAAGAAACAAGAGCAATAAAACTATCAATGCTCCTTTAAAAATGTATCGAGGAACAGTCAAATCTCTGTATCTTTTCAATGCTGTGTGGACCTTCACAAGGCAGCTCTGTGCATGGAGGTGAAAATCACGTATCTCAGGGCAAAAACCTAGATGTAGTTTTGATTTCTGAGGATGAGTCAGCCACCTGCTCTGG
This sequence comes from Globicephala melas, assembly GCF_963455315.2. NCBI lineage: Eukaryota > Metazoa > Chordata > Mammalia > Artiodactyla > Delphinidae > Globicephala > Globicephala melas. The sequence continues at coordinate 64,003,260 of NC_083326.1, forward strand.
CCTGTGAGGTGTGAGCACCAGCACGCTGGTCTGGGGGGTGGGGGGTGGGGGGTGGAGCCCTTTCCAGCACTCAACTGGGACACAGGCCGGCCCTCTTTAGAAAGAATCAGAGAATCCAACCTGAGACATTTGGGCTGCTTCATCAGAGCCTGACAGAACACTGTAGACCTATGATCTGAAGAAACGAACATGTCAGAATTGATTCTCTGCTGTGTGGAAGGAAAAAAGAACCCTCCAGAAATGCTTTCTAAATCACCTGACGTAAAGCTAAGTGTTCGGGCAGTGCCTGGTGGGAAGGGGAGGCCTGCAAGCCTTTCTGTTCTAAAGCACAGACTGAGCCTGACTGTCCATTTGGACCCGCTAATCCAGAGGAAATCAACACCGAATCTTAACATGAATATGAAGATAGAAGATGTACATTTATTTCCATGAATTACAAGTGCATTGCTGTTCATATTAGCAGGCAGTCTTTATATAACCCATTCTCCATTGCTGTCAAAAATCAAACAAGAAAAAAAGGACAGCTGAGAAATGAAAAGCTAAAAATAGAATTATTTTTCCTAAGTGATCTGCTGGATAGCATTTTCCGTGGAACACAACTCAGAGGTAACAATAGATTTTTTGTTTCAATCATAGGCATGTGGCACTTGGACAGTCATCTCCGCACAGAAAGCTGTAACAGTCATGCGAGGGTACAGTAATTACTGAACAAGGCAGATTTCTCACCACACAGAGCAGTGGGGGAGTCAAGAGGAGGCACCGCACGGGGACAGAACACCGAGTCCACACCACAGGGTGCGGCGGCGGGAACAAACACTAGAGGGCTCAGGAGGGCAGGGGCTAGGGCTCCTTGCACGCAGGACCTAGTGCTAGCTGCTCCTGACGGCCTGAGCTCGGTGACATCAGAGACGTGAGCGAGCACTTGACGAAAGAACAGTGCTCCAGTCGTGAGCTCACGGAGGCTTTATTACAAACTGTTATATCGTAGGTTGAAAATGAACTTGAGATGCTGACATGCTGTAGGAGGAAAAGGAAGCGTACACTTTCTCATTGTAAGACGCAGTGTTCCTCTCCGCTAGACCCTCAGGCATCGAGCGTAGCTACAGCGCCCGTGGCACCTGTGCCCACTGGGCGTGGAGCTCAGCCCCACACCACCTGGGCAGCCTGCATGACCTCGCGCACCTCTCACCAAATCCCGAGAGAAGCTGCCACTTTACGTCTTTTTGCATAAGTCTTGCAAACACCCAGAACTGTATATAACACATTTTGGCAAGTGCTGTGCCCCTGTAAATGGTACAGGTGGAACTGCCCGATGCAGGATTTCTTCCTTTTATTTAGAAAAAGGGCTGAATTTTCTAAAAGTTGGGCAAGCAGTACATATACCTTACATCTGCTAGAGATTAATATGACAAAAGGAGAGGTGCTGACGAGCACCCACAGGGTCCAGGGGCGGGAGCACGAGCTGCAGGGGCCCCGGCAGGGTGGGAGAGGAGTGCAAAGAGGGGCCGTCACTGCCTTAAAGTGCCCGAGGAGCGGCCACCCTCCCGGAAGGTGAGACGCAGTGACCGACGGTGAGGGCGGGGTCAGCAGGGCATCGGGAGGGAGGACTAGGGAGGGTGGAACCACTGCATCTTTCAAACCAGAAAGCGATTAGTGACTAAAGCAAGGTGAGCAGTAGGTGCCCTGAAGTACATACTGCCACAGGTCACCGGAGGGCGACACACACAGGGGTGCCAGGAACAGTTCTCTGGACTGAAGGAATTCTTTGAAAGCATAAAAGCCACAACTACCAGAAACTGCCCCTCCGAATGGCTCAAAGGAGTCAGGTGGACACGCCGAGACAGGCTGGAGACGGGCCCGGGGTCAGGAGCTGGGAGGAAGAACAGCGATGCCTGCGCGTGGCCCGTCCTCGGAGCCCGTGTCCTGTTGAGAAACAGACAGACCGACTGTGAGCTAAGGGTGAACCACGTGGGAAAAGCAGCAGCAGCAGTGCTAGGAAAACGGAAGAGTGAAAAAGCAAAGGAAAAACACTCCTGCAGAAAAGGTCATCTCCCTCAGAACCACGTGGCACGAGTCACACCCGAGGCTCCTCAAGGGTGGGCTTGCCTCCACGCCCCCATCCCCGGGCACCTTTTCTCTCAGACGTTTCACAGAGGATGTTTCCAGAATACTCAGGGGGAGACACGCACGCTTGCTCACAGCCAGGCCGGCGTCAGTGTTCCCCAGATGCCATTAACCAACGGTCCAAACCAGAGTCTGAGAATCTTTGTAAACACATGTGTGAAGTGGAAAACGCTTCTGCCTCCTATTCTCAGCACGTCTCTCTCTCTGGATGAGCAGGTAGGTCAGAATCAACCACACAGGAGGCAGAAAGTGTTTTTTTTTTTAATGCTCAAGTTTTCTGTGACTAAGCACAACAAGCACAACCAAGTGCTGGTAGGAAGCGTGAAGCTGGTGGGCCTGGACCCTGGAAGTGCAGGAGGCGACCCAATGGCTGCTGTCCCGCCAGGCCCCCCTGGCCCTGCAGATGTCCGAGGATCCCTCAGGAGGCCCCTGAGGTCCCCCATCACTCTCCTAACATCTCTATTTTACTTGAGGAAATTATATTCTGGGTTAAATCCACTCCACCTGTTTCCAGACTAGCAGTTCTTGGCTGTGAGCACAGACGGCTGGGGGTGGGGCGTGGGTGGACGTGGGAATTCCCTCCACCCCGAGGACCATCCTGGGGAGGAGAAGCGCACGTTCTCTGTCTCACGACGAAGCCGCGTGGAGGCAGCATGAGGGTAATCGAGTGTGTCAGGATGCGAGCAAAGCAGACCTTCCTTCCCCTGGAGACGTGGCCTGTTAAACGCCCACCGGCAGGTGTCACCTGGCTCACAGGCACTGCCAGGTGGATAGTCCTTGTCTGCTGCTCGGGGAGACAAGCTCGGGGGACAAGACGTGACCTCCCCCTAGAGGCGTGCCACCATGAACTGCAGCCACACCTAGCAGCTGGCAGAAAACTAAAACTGCCCTAAATGCTTTTATCTTTAATGAAACCAAAGGGAAACCAACAGATTAATGCCCCTAGTAATCAGTCCCCCCCCACCCCCCGAGAAGTCCAGCGACGGGCTGGAGAAGGAGGAAGAAAGGCAGGCACCACCTCCTCTTCCCCAGCTTCTCAGGGAAGCAGGTAAGGAGATGGTCTGTAAGGATGAGGCTGAGACCCGAGGCTGGAGGAATCGGAGACTTGTCACAATGTATTAACCACTTATACCTTTTTACCTTTCCAGTGAAAACATTTCTAAAATAGAGCCCCTTAAACAAAATATAATGAACATACTTTGACCCTTTACAATCACTCAGAGCCGCCACTAAGAACATCAGCGAGCAGGGGACACCTAGGGTCTCCTCTGGAGCGGTCCCTGCTGTCCCCTCCAGCAAAGCCCCCACAGCTGTATGAGCACGTTTCCCCGGCGGCCCCGTGTGTCACAGCACCAACACCTCCAGGCTCTCCTCTGTGCAGTTCCGCCCTCGCTGCAGACTGGGAACTCACACCCCGGTCCCTCCACCTCCCTGGGGAGCAAATCTAGGTGAAAAAAGATTTGAGTCTAAAGGACCTGGACTCTCTGCCTAGTTTTGCCACCGATGTATAATCTTGAGCAAAATGCTTAAACACACTCCTTCAGTTTCGTCAAGCGTAGACCTGGGCTGTGTGCTGACTTCAGGAAACGCTGCTGTGATCATCAAAAGGCAATGTCTGTGAAAGAACCTGGCCCAGAGCTTAACAACGCCCCCAACCCACCCTCCTCTGCACTCACTCTTCTATCCTAGATGACTAAATTATAAGTCAGTCTAGATGTTGGAAATTTCCTTTGAAATGCACAGAAAAAAACAAGATGGATTGATGGGCAGATGGAGGAATGCATGGACAGATACGTGAAAAGGCAAAGAAAGTATAATAAAACGTTAATCATAGGATCGGGGTGGTGGGAATATGGGTGTCTACTGTAAAACCCTCAACTTCTCAGAATAGGTAAAAATTGTCATTTAAAAAACGTTTGGGAAAAAAATCAGGCTACAAGCACATTCTGTGCCTTCTGTGTGCCTGGAGGAAGTGAACTAAACACAGAGCAACCCCCCTGCCACCGCCTCCACTGGTGACAGGCCCCAACCCTGGATACTCAGAGCTGGGGTGGGCCCCGGGTGGGCTTGGTCCCCGTGTGCTAATGGCCTCCAGTAGGCATCCAGTCAGCAGCCTTGTCCTGTGGCCCAGGACCCTAGTCACTGTCACGTTCCCCTGTGCCTGCTGCCTGACCAGCCACCCCACAAGTCCCTGCTGAGGTCCCGCCACCCACACTGCCCAGTGTCAGATGCCCTGACACTTCAGGACCTGAGACCACCTGTGAGGAGAGGCGGGCCCCTCCCCACCAGCGGGGCGCCCCCTCCCGGCGCTCTGCATCTTTGGGGTCGAACCCTCCCCTGGTGCAGCACCACAATGCTGGGCCTGACTCCCCGGGTCCTGCCATCAGGCTGCTAGAAAGCAAAGCCTGGGTCTTACCCATCCGTTCCCTCCTACCTGGCACTAAAGTACGTGACAGGGATTAAATGAACAATGACAAACTGATAGCTCCATCACCCCCAGATGTTCTACACCAAAGATGTGCATGATGGTCTGTGTCTTTCTCCCCTCTCAGGCCACGTGCTCCTCGGGGGCCACGTTCAGTCCTGTCTGTTCTGCTCACTGGGGTGAGCACACAGCATGTATGCCCTGAAACCAGAAGGCAGGGAAATCAGGGGCCATGAACACACAGGAAAGCAACCCATGGAAGGGACCATACAGAAAGTTGCTCAGCTCGACCTTCCAGGCCAGGGGTCAGTGGCCTAATTTGTAAAGAGCCAGCCAAAAGCTTATTCACCCAACGCAGCCAGGCTGACCTGGCACGGACACGGGGACGGAAGAGCAGGCCCCTGGCAGAGACAATCCCCCCACTGTGAATGCAGGCAGAGAGGCCAGGAAGGGGTGAAAACGGCTGGGTCCCAGGGGCCGCTTTCCTTCTGTCGGTGAATGACCGCACAGTGCCTTGTGTGCAACAAATTCTTCAAGAGATTGTCCTGATGTGAGGTGTGGACGGATGAACGCTTCCAACCCCACTGGACTGGCCTCCCTGTCCCCTGCGGCATCTCCCCTTCCTGCTCAGACACTTCCTGAAGGTTGGCTGCTAGGGGCACATGTGCTCGGGCTTGGAGTCTGGCCTCCAGTGTGTCCCAGCAAGGGCCTGCCAGTCCCCCTCCCTTGCTTGGTTAGGGAATCGGGGTCTTTTAGGCTCTGCTCCCCTCACTCCCCTGCAGTCACTGCTTCTCCCGACCACACCCCAGTCTGAGCCCCAGGTCTGGAAGCTCCTCTCCCACCCTCTCCTCTGCCCTGGTCCAGCCCTGGTGGCTCTGTGAGTAGGTGAGCTGATCGCATCTGCTTGTAGCCCCCCTTCCGCCCTTCCCTATCCCCTGATCTGAGCTCCGGGGCTGGGACCCTGCCTTAGCACCGCTGCCTGTCCTTGGCAGCTGCTTCTGGTGGGACTGCCAGTGGCAGGCACTGAGAGGAAAAGCCTTCCTTCTTCTGCCTCTAGTGACACATGGCTCTTCGGGAGGGGTGGTCCTGGGTTTCAGAGGTACTGGAGGGTGGTGGTGACTCAGGCCCCTGAGGTCCCTGGGTCAGTGGCAGTCGGGCTCCTGACCCTCCTCAGCAATGGTGATGCTCTAACAGCTGCAGTTCTGGCAGGGGCCCGGCACCCTCCGGGCCTGCTGACCAGACAGATGCTGGCTCACATCGCTTCCCCTCAGCCCCTGCAGACCCCCGCCTGCAGGAAGCCCCACCGCCCCGCTCTTGCTCTCCAGCCCTTCCACAGCCTCCTGACTGATCACACACCCTCTGTGTGAAATAGCTCAAGCAGCTTCTGATCTCAAGCCTGGACGCTGCCCAACACAGGCAACCTCAGACCAACCCTCAGCCTGACCCCAGTATGTGAAAATAAATAAAAAGGCCCAGGCAGGAGAGAATGGACTTAAGATCCAGCTGAGAATCCCCAATGCCCACTGCTGCAGAATCCCCCACTTCGTAACCCTGCCTGGAGCCCCCTCGGTCACCTGTCTGCAGACCCCACTGCCAGGCCATCCAGCTGCCCCGGGCTGGTCTGTCCAAAGCATTTCCCCAGCAGGTGCCTCAACCCTTGGTCATAATTCTTTATCTCACTGTTCATTTCTACAGAGTTCTAACACAACAAGCCCCACTCTCTCTCCCGTTCCGTATATTCTCTAAAATTGAGATCTGTGTTTCCTCTTTTTGAACACTTTTTACCTGTCTCCTCTGCTAGGATTTACTATATGGTTAAAGCTCCAGGTACCTGAGAAATTTAAGATCTGTATCCTGGCTGGAATCTAGCGGTCTCTTCAAAAATGAGTTCTTTGAGCTTTTCCTTGGGCAAGTCATCCAATTCCATGTCAAACTTGAATGGTGCTTCGGCGATGGGCTTGAAAAGAAAATAGAACGTTTAGACAAAAGTGGTTGCGGCTGAGGCAGTCATTCACTGCTCCACAGAAAGACCATAGCTCAGGCTTTCGAACTGAGACGGCAGGACTGGCACCTGTGATGAGCAGCCCTGTGCTGCACCCCAGTCACGGAAGTGCACCTCCCGAGAGCCCTGAACCAGTGAGAGGGAGCGTCCCCACATGATTCTCCAATGTCTTCAGGCACTGCATGCACATGGCAGCCACAGGAATCTGCTGTGATGGGAGGGCTGCTGCTGGTGGTAGTATGTGTATACAATCAAGACCCTCAATACTTGAATAAATGCATTTGATTACATACATTACGGTATCTTTATATGAAGAAGTAATACGGAGCCATTAAAAAGTGAAGCCGCAAGGAAGGTGAAAATCATGGCAAAATGCCCATATTTGTGTTAAACAGAATGAACTCTATTTTTAAAATTTAGATATAGAAATATAAGACTGAGAAGGAAACACTCCAAAATTTTAATAATGATAACCGCATAACAAGACTACAAAGTGATCTTTCTTGTATTTTTCTGCAAGTTTTTGCTTTTCTTTAGTATACTTTCTCTATAAATAACCAGAAATCTAATACTGTCTATTCATATCAAAAAACCTCCATGCATACTCAACGACAAAAGATGTAGTCAGTTAATATTTTGATTTGTAAGCACCCCCCTCCAAACGAATGCAATGTTACAGAACCTGATGACGATACAGCTGTTACCAGGCACCCCAGACCTTATCCATGTCACCCTCACACCATGTATTAAGGGAAAGGAAACGTGCACCCCAAACTCTGCGCTAGGCCCTGGCCTCTTGAAAGGGGGAAAAGAGAAAAACAAGCAGCTCCTCTCCCTGAAGGAGGGCTCGACGTACGGGACCCTACACATGCCACCCTTCTAATCCGCCTGGCCCCCTTTGGGTGTGGGGTACCACCCCAGCCTGAAAGTAGGACGTGGGGCTTAGGAAACCGCCAGCTCACAGGGCAGTAAGAGCCCCAGGTCCCATGTTTTCAGCTGCTCCTCTGTTATGTACCACGGAGGTCGCGTCAACTGTTTCCGGGAAAGGCTGTGGAAGGGGAAGCTGACTGATATATGTTTGATTTCCTCTTTCTCTTTTTCATGTAACTGCTTTTCACTTTTGTAGTTAGTTCTTCCTTTCCTCTTCCATTTCCCCTTTAACACATTCCTCTTGGTTCTCCCTTTTTAAAAAACAGGAGTGTGAAGGCTTACTGTCTATGCATTTGAACCTCAACTAGAAAGATCCACATTTCTGGTTCCTACTGCACTTTCCTTCATTATCCTCCAGAGAACAAAGTTAAAAGTGAGTCCCCAGAGGAATCAAAGAGCCAAGGAACGGGGACTTTTGGACAGAAGATGCCCGACATGCAGCACCTTCACCTGCATGCCCGGTGTGCACTGGAGACTCGCACACACACCTCTGCGACCAGCATTCCTCATCACGACAGGCTCTCGTGTCTCTAGGGAGGCACACACGGAGGCAGACACGAAGCCACCAAGCTCTGGTGGGACTGTCCTGGCTGACCTGTCCCCTCCTCCCCTCCACCCTCAGGGTGGGCCCTGCAGTTCCATGTCTCTTCCTGCCACAGGCCATGACCACAGTCCTGGGATCCCTTTCTTGCCTGTGCTCCCCTCCCCTTCCATTTCCCCGGCCCCACCCGGTGCAGGGGACCTAAAGGAAGGGGTTTCAGGCTGTGGGGACAGCACTAGTCTCAGGCACATGATGGCAGGGCCACTCAGCCGGGGGGGTGCAGGCTCTCACCTCGTCACTTGGGTCGTAGTACTGCTCCAGGTACGGGTGGGCCAGAGCCTGTTCCACCTCAATCCTCTTATGAGGGTTGAACGTCAACATCTTGTCCAGTAAATCCAGAGCTACAAAGAGAAAGGTTTTGAAGAGGTGAGAAGCCAAAGAAAAAGTCAATGAAATACTCTCTCGTCTTCCTGTTTAAGTCCACTGACCCACAAGACAACCGAGCTAAAGGAGCCCCCACCACCCAGGGGTGCCTGTTCCATCTCTGAGCTTGAGTCTGAGCACCTGTTAGTAGAGACCCAGACTCAGGAAGGTGATATGCTCAGCAAAGGCTCCACATAGTGGCCAGGATTCAAGCCCAAGTCTGCCCCCAAAACCTGGCCTTGTCCTAAATCACAGCTCTGCTCGCAGGGTCAAAAGCAGAGGTTTTATGTATGTACCGCTCTTAAGTCAACTCCAAAGTCAGTTCTGCAATGGTCACTGCCTCCCATGTGGTTTCAGCCTCCTCCTTCCAGGTCCTGGCTGAGAGGCATGTGTAAAGCACAGGCCCCCTGGCCTGCTCTGCAGCCTGGCGTCTTTCTCCAAGGCCCCAAACTACAAGTATTCTCTCGACCTGGCCGGCAGTTCAGCCCTGACCACCTTTTTCATGTCGACGATGCAGCAAGGCAGCAAGTGCAGGGCCAACAGGAACAAGCCGGAGGCGGTGGCCAATGAGCAGCCTGCCCTGGGGCCTCTACAGAGTATCTAGGCACCACCTCAGGCCGCGAGGACAGCCAAGGGGCACGGCTGACAGTGGCTGGGACCAGGGTTAAGGGTCATGTGACAAAATACTTGCTGTATTTAGTGTCAGAAGTAGGTTTCAATGAGGGAGAATACATGCTAGAAAAGACATCACTGTTCTGGTAAAGAGGTAACAAAGAGGGCTTCTTTTAAAACTATCTTCTTTTATTTAACAATGCTCAGACCAGTGGTGCTCACGGCCCTGAGACACCCCTGAGAAATCCAAGGGCTCCAAGAAATAAATCTAACAACTACTAGATAGGGCTTCCATGGTGGCGCAGTGGTTGAGAGTCTGCCTGCCGATGCAGGGGACACGGGTTCGTGCCCCGCTCTGGGAAGATCCCACATGCCGCGGAGCGGCTGGGCCCGTGAGCCATGGCCGCTGAGCCTGGGCGTCCGGAGCCTGTGCTCCGCAACGGGAGAGGCCGCAACAGTGAGAGGCCCGCGTACCGCAAAAAAAAACCTACCAGGTAATTATTAAGAACACACATTTTTAGAAAATGTATTGACACTAACAAAAACAAAAGCACTGGCATCTACTTAATGAAGCCTTGTTACTCACGGTGATAGTTTCTTATTAGGTTATCAACCTCGTCCATCTGCAAATGAGCACCCGACTCTAAGCTCTAGGATAAAGAACGGTGATGGAAAAATCACTGTAGTCACTAGGAAATGTGCTCCCCGATGGAGAGCAGCTGGCAGCTGGCCAGGAAGTCGCCAGGAGAGAGCGAGTGGGTGGAGTGCCCCACTGCCCGAAGTTGTGGCCCCCACGTGCACATCCCTGCACACCACCCCTACTCACCTTCAATCAGGAGATCATCGATGTGGTACACTGTGTGATGGACATAAGAAATTCCACACAGCAAAGGACTTTTTTCATGTCCATAAAGTGAAGTGTGAAAAACAGTACTTTTTTTTAAAGCCCACATAATGAATTTCTACAAATAGTACATTTTCAAACTGGTAGATGGGCGAACACACCTGCTGGGCCTCAGAGCCCTACCATACCTAACACAGGTACTAAAACCGACCTCAATTCCCGCTCCCGCCCCCCTCCCCTAGAGCTCACAGACATTTCCCCAAGGAATGCCTTGAGATCAGATAACCTCCATCCATGTCAGGAGAAGCCGAGGGCCCAGCCACAGTCAAGAGTCTAACAGCATTATTTTTAAATTCCAAGTCTTGTTGATATTAAGGAGGGATGCACTCCAAGGCAACTGGATGCTCTGCAGCTGACACACTCCTAAAACAGACCTTTCAGTTCCTTCAAGTTCAATCCTAGGCAACACTTTCAAAAGAAAAGAGCTTTTTAAATTTTTTTTTTTCTACTTGAAAACTGACTGGCTCTCCAGCCTCTTTTGACTGCAGCGCTATTTCTGCACTGCTTGCAGCTACAGGAGGGGAGGCGGGGAGATGGGAAGCAGCTGGCAGGTGCTGCTCCCACAGTCAGAGAGCCCGGCCTCCCTCCTCCCACATGCTCAGCATCCCGCTGGCACCACTCCAACGTATGAATCACGCTGGCTGTGCATAGGATGCAGATTTTATTTTCCCTAAAAGACTGAAGCCCCTTCAAGGCCAGGATGACATCTGACCACGATCCTGACTCTCCCTGGTGGCGGCCATGAGCCCACACCTCCCCTCTAACTCCGGGGGGTGTGCAGCAACATGACCCCACCCTTCCGGCTCATCAGTCACTTCTCCTTCCAGGTCCTGGGGCGGGTCACCCTGCTGGCAGCACTGCTCTGGGGCCGTCTCACCTACCCAGCAACACTCTGATCCCAGATTAAGGTTGCCATCTGTCATTTCCATCCTCAGCTCGAATTTCTGAGCAGAGGCAGAGAAAAAGCCCACCTGTGCAGACTGTGCCACCGCAACAGTGCTTCTCAAACTTTCTGATCTCAGAGCCCTACTCTTGAAAACTGAGGATCAATTATTAAAAAGCAGCGAATTCAACTCACAATTCAAACAACTGCACAGCACCATCCTTTGAGGAAACCACTGCACTCAGTACGTGGCAGATGTGTTCTGCGTGCACTTACCCGCGCTGTCACATGGAACACTAAAAAGACTGGCACAAAGGACAGGACACAACAAAGCGACTTCTCTGTGCTGCTTAACCAAAGGCACCTCACACGCAGCTGCCCTGGTTTTAGCTGGGAGGCTGGCACTGCCGCCTCGCCCTGCACTGAGCACAGATGGCAGCACAAGGGACAGGGTGCAGGATGCCTCAGTGTCATCATGAAAGGAGTTTTCACCTCACCAACCCCCTGGAAGGATCTTGGGGACCTTAGAGGTCTAAGGAGCATACTACCAAGAACTGCTGAGCCATAAAAACTCAAGATCTTTAATCTTATCATGGTCCCCAAGAGCTCGGGGAAAGCCCTGGTCAGCCCTTCTCTACTCACATGGGTGGATCATGCCCTTCCTGCCCACCGGCCCTCATTCCTCTCAGCACAACTTTCTGAGAAAATCAATATCCCCAGGGGTGACCTTCCTGGGCATTCCTCCACCAGATCCACATGCATCCTTCTGTTCAAAGAGGAGACCCTCTCCCCACCCAAAGCCGATCCTCCCTGCTGCCCTCACCTGGCCCAGTCCTTTCTGTCTCCATGTTCCCATTCCTCTTATGTGGTCACCCATGACCTGAACTGGAGGCCTCTATGCCATGTGGAGGTGCTGAACTCGGCCACATTCTCACAAGGCATTATCTGTGTCCATCTCCTCTACAGGTTGCGAGAATCCCCATCCCTCCTGCACTGCCCAGGGAAGATTCTTGTCCAGTTCCTTACACATCTCACTCTTCACCTCCCCAGCCTCTTCCAGGATTTCAAATGCCATCTGTTAAAAAAACTCCTAAATCTACTGTCAGCTCAGGACTCTCACTCTCTGTATAAAGAGACTCTCTGTAGGTAATGAAATAGAATACAGCTTATCCCATTGAGAATATATAAATGTATATGCATTTACAGGAGCAGTAATAAAGTCTGGAGGCTTTTCAAATACCAGGTTATCTGAGAAATGGACACAGACTTCTCACAAGAACGGCATTTTTTAAAATTTCAAAAAATAGGGGAATTCCCTGGCAGTCCAGTGGTTAATACTCCGCTCTTCCACTGCAGGAGATACCAGTTTGACCCCTGGTCGGGGAACTAAAATCCCGCATGCTGCATGGCATGGCCAAAAAAACCCCCCAAAAACTAAAAAACGAAAAACAAAAGTGGGACCAAGAGAACAGAATTCCTCATCTTTCTTTACGCGCTGACAGCCGTCTGCTGGCTTTGCGCACCTGACCTCTAACCACACGGAGCTGCACTTGCCATGGGGGAGCTCTCAGGATTGCCCGTGGGAGCGGTGACACCAGCTCGGCCACATTCACCAGGTTCTCTTGGCCACAGTGACTGTCAAGGGTGTGGACACAGAGGCAGTGAGTGTCAGCCCCACACTTGGGCTAAAACTATCAGGAAACAGGTCAGCGTGAGCCTGGAGATGCTGGTGGCCATCGTGTCACCATGAGAAAAGAGGCTGGTTAACAAGAAAGATGGAACAGAGGAAGGCAATGCTGAATGACAAAGTCCAGATTGTGGTCAAAGGAGCTACGCCTGGAATCAAAGCCCGGCTGGGCCTGTCGGTTCCGAGAGCCGGTGAAGTCCTTCTTCAGGCCAAGGCCAGTCCCAGTGGGTTCTCATTAAGTGGACAGAGAAGGCCTCAAAGAGCCGACCCTCCAGTCTGTGATGACTCACCCCACGCCCACAGCCCCATTGCTCAGTGGGAACCACTGCTCATCTCTGGACACATTTTGTAGAATTTCCCTGTGCATCTTCTTTCACACAGTTGAAATCATATTATACATAACAAAGGCTGTGTTATCTCCTCAGTCAACTCTGCTCATTAGTATTTTCCCATGTTACAAAAACTTTGTAAAAATCACTTTTAGGGACTTGATACAATATTCCTTTGAGTAGATGTATCAGTTGACTCTGATCCATGAACAATGAACAGTTAGCGCTGAGGTTGTTTCTAACAATTTTTTTAAAAATTTATTTATTTATTCTTGGCTGCGTTGGGTCTTCATCGTTCCGTATGGGCTTCTCACTGTGGTGGCTTCTCTTGTTGTGGAGCACAGGCTCTAGGCCTGTGGGCTTCAGTACTTGTGGCATGCAGGCTCAGTAGTTGTGGCTCGCAGGCTCTAGAGCATAGGCTCAGTAGTTTTGACGCACAGGCGTAGCTGCTCCGCGGCATGTGGGATCTTCCCGGAGCAGGGCTCGAACTCGTGTCTCCTGCATTGGCAGGCAGATTCTTAACCACTGTGCCACCAGGGAAGCCGTTTCTAACAATTTAACACGGCCCAGACTAAACTCGCAACTGCTAACTCCCGACTGGCTCCTCCCACAGTGACCCTCGGCTCAGTACCTCTTCGTGGAAGTTGTGTGTTCTTGTCCTTTGCTCATGTATTTTATCCACTGATGTCTTAGAGTTCTCTCTGCTCTTTAAACACTAATAACATTAACGAGAAGTCTAACATTAAGAACTACTGCTCTTAACCCTGCCTAATATTCTTAGCTCTCAACCTTCCCAATTATCCTATGAGGTAGGTAAAACTTGCCCCAATTTTGAGATGAGGAAAATGTGAAAAAGTGAGGTCACAAGTCTGCACTCAGGAGGCCAATTGTAGAGCACAGGACCTAACCACCATGTGTGTGGCCATCAACAAAACAGGACAGGGATTCTTTAGATGTTATTCAATCTAGAACAAATTATACCTATTTGTCCACACCTGGTCTAATCTAGTTTAAATTTTAAACTTTTAAATCTACTACATTTCATTTATGTTTGTCTTTTTTTTTTTAATTAATTAATTTATTTTTGGTTGCGTTGGGTCTTCGTTGCCGCGCACGGGCTTTCTCTAGTTGTGGCGAGTGTGGGGCTACTCTTCATTGCGGTGCGCAGGCTTCTCCTTGCGGTGGCTTCTCTTGTTGCGGAACACGGGTTCTAGGTGCGTGGGCTTCAGTAGTTGCAGCATGCAGGTTCTAGAGTGCAGCCTCAGTAGTTGTAGCACACAGGCTTAATTGCTCCGCAGCATGTGGGATCTTCCCAGACCAGGGATTGAACCCGCGTCCCCTGCACTGGCAGGCAGATTCTCATCCACTGCGCCACCTTGGTTTGTTTTTAAAGCTTAGGAAGATATTCTTCCCCCACGCAGAGATCAGAAAAATACTGAATGCTCTAAATATCGCTAGTTTTTAATAGTATGATTTTTTAAAAAGTATTTGCTCATCAATTGTTTTGGAATTCACTTTGATGTGTGAATAGTGATTTAAATTGGTTTTCTTCCAAACAGCTATTCAACTAGCCCAGTACCATCTGCTGAAGAATAATCATTTCTTCCCCCTCACAGGAGTAATTTTGGAGAGAATCCTAAGCTAGATTCCTTTGAAGAAAAATCTACAATACTACTGGTTCAAGGGACTCAGCAGTCAGAAATTTCCAACAAACATGTGAAAAAATATTCAACCTCACTCTTAATTAAAGAAAAACAAATTAAAATGTCACTTCCCCCCCATTTGGTTGGCAAACCCAAAAGTGCAATACCCAGAATTGCTGGAACAAAAGACATGTGACAGAATTGCCAAGCTGCCTTTCAGAGAGACTCCACAGATTCACACTCCACCAGCTGCCTCTGAGAAGATCTCCTGCCTTGACCACACAGTGGGTTATCAAACTCTGTGATTCTTGCTACTGTGATGAGTGGGAAAAAAATGGAATTACTGACCTTTCAATGTTCATATCTCATATAATAAATAACCATGAGTCCCTTTTCCTATATTTAAGAGACATTTACATTTCCTTTTCTGTGAACTATTTGAGTTCACTTGGGTTTTCCCATAAGATCTTATGGAAAAATGTGAACAAACATTTTGGCCAACCCAATACTATTGACCAGACTTAAAAGCGCCAGTGTTTCAGCTTGAAAGTTTTAATTTCTTGAGATCCCCGAGGTCTTCCATTCATTTCTTCCTGTTATTTTCATGCAAATCTAGACTATTAGCTACCTGCATGCAGGTTCTTAAATCTGTCTTATTGCTGTTCTATGTCCAGGGCCTTAGAACAGACACCCATCTATTTATTAAATGAATACATTTACCAATGCTGTACTAAGAAACCAGAAGCAACCTGGTGGCATATAAATATGGCCCCCATTTCTTTGCAGCTGCTCCCATGAAGGGGTGGATTCATTTCTCCCCCTCTTGAGTCGGGCCTGACCTTGTGATGTGCTCTGACCAACGGACTGTGGCAGAAATGTCCATTTCTGAGACCCAGCCAGGAGAGACCTTGCAGCTCCTGCTCTGGTTCTTTTGGAATGCTGTTGCCAGCATGAGAAACCCAGTCTGGTCCACTGCAGGACGAGAGCCAACAGGGTGCTAGGTGCTGTGAGGCACCCTTAGGCCATGCAGCATGAGGCGAGCCGAGCAGACCCGCCCAGCTGCACCAAGCCCCGTGGGCTTTGGAACAAATATGTGCTGGTCGGGTTTTTAAAATTTTTGGTAATAAGGGTCAATTTTAGTAAGATCCTCTTCTAGATCTTATTTCACAAGGTGCCACATTAACCTAGTTTTGGTTTGGTTTGGTTTGACTGAACTGTTTCTAAGTTTCAGGTGTGCAGCATCATACGGGGTGATCTGAAGGCCCGGGGTTGTGGAGGGGTTTGTTGCACAGCAACAGATAACTGATGTAAATGTCAATGTCCAACATGAGGTTGTGAAAGACACTACAGGCCACCCACAAGGGAACGTTATGTACCCATTCTTTATTACAGAGACATAGAAAGGACCCAAGATATATAAATGAAAAACTTTGTCTTGAGATCTCAGAACCTAGTCCTACCAAAACCAGTAGTATAGACATTCACACAACCCTGTGATGCAGGTACTAATATTTTATAAATGGGAAAACAGAGGCCCAGAGAGGTTAAGTAGTTCGTCCAAAGGATGCTCAGCTGGTAAGCGGCTGGGCTGTGGACTGAACCAGGGAGGTCTGGCTGTAAAGCCTGTGCTCTGGACACATGATATTTTATGCCCATTTCAGCACTAAACTCCATCTTTCCACTTGATTCTATGTATAGTTCTTCCCCGCTTTTTCATTATATTCACCCAATACCTACAATTCAAATTTAACTGGATTTTAGTGGGGTTAATTATTACCTGAACGAACCAATCTCAAAGTTCATGACCTTAACCTAAGGAAAATAAGCTAAAAAACCCTCAAATAATTTGATGCAAATTATGACTAACTAGAGAAAAGAATGAGGAAACAAACAGGAGAAAAGCCTAAGAGTTCTGTTTCTTGTAAGGTCTTAATTATACAGTTTTGTTATGTACACACCTCTTAAAAAAGGCAACTCAGGAAATCAGATCTAGGTAACATGCTTGGGATGGACGATACAGCACACAAGCCAATCTAATCAGCAACATGTGCAAGGCATGGGAAATTCTAATTTTGAAAATTCTGCAACTAGAATACATTATATAACTATAACTAAATAGGAAGAAGCTGTGCACACTTTGGTAGAGCAAACATTAAAGGTTATTTTGGGATTCTGATAATTAAGACTATTTCTTATTCTCTGACTTATTTTTTCTATACGTCCAAACTGTCTACCATAATCATACACTACCTTTATATCAGAGAGTTTAAAAGACAGTTCCTCTTATATCCAAAAGAAATTCAATTTTAAACCAAGTGTTTCTGAAACTTGGCTCAGGTCAACACATAAAACAAATTTAACATCTAAGTAAATCGTTGTTAACGTTAAAAAATACACACATATGTACACACACACACATACATATGCATACACACATATTAGAAAAAGCTAAAATTCAGTCAACAGCAGACTGGATGTAAATATTGTAATATCACTGCACCAACATGTCAGCAAGCTGTTCTTGGGTTCCCTCCTCTGACCTCTTCCTTCCACTCTAAGGACTCCTGTGATGACAACAGGCTCACCTGGACAACCCATGCTAATTTCCCCACCTTAAAGTTAGCTGATGAGTAATCTTACTCCTCTCTGTCATGTAACCTAACATGGATTCAGTTTCCGGGAATTAGGACACGGACATCTTTGGGCATGGGGTCATTATTCTGCCTACCACACTTTTATGACAGCATAAAGGTAAAAAAAAATAGCTGCCTAATATATTTAACAGGTACATGTTAAGCAGGAATGAAGGATAATATAATTATTAAACAAAATTAACTTATAAGATATCAAAGACTGGGGCTTCCCTGGTGGCGCAGTGGTTGAGGGTCCACCTGCCAATGCAGGGGACACGGGTTCGTGCCCCGGTCCGGGAAGATCCCACATGCCGCGGAGCGGCTGGGCCCGTGAGCCATGGCCGCTGGGCCTGCGCTCTGCAACAGGAGAGGCCACAACAGTGAGAGGCCCGCATACTGCAAAAAATAAAATAAAATAAATTAAAAAAAGGGGCTTCCCTGGTGGCACAGTGGTTGAGAGTCCGCCTGCTGATGCAGGGGACACGGGTTCGTGCCCCAGTCCGGGAAGATCCCACGTGCCGTAGAGCGGCTGGGCCCGTGAGCCATGGCCACTGGGCCTGCACGTCCGGAGCCTGTGCTCTGCAACGGGAGAGGCCACAGCAGTGAGAGGCCCGCGTACCGCAAAACAAACAAACAAAAAAACAAAACAAAACAAAAAAGATATCAAAGACTAAAATCGAATGTATGACCTTTCTCTGTTATGGAACATGCTCTTGGAACATATCTAAGATATCTTCACCCAACCTAAGGCCATGAAGATTCTATCCTGGTTTTTTCTCAAAGCTTAATAGCTTTACTCCTTCTATTTAGGTCCATGTTACTTATTTTTTGCACACAAATGTCTAATTGTTCCAGCATCATTTGTTGAGGAGACTGCCATAGGCACCAGTACAGATAAATCTAAATCTGAAATGCATTCTGCTGAGTGGAAGAATCCAGACATAAAAGGCTACATATTACATAATTGCAATTCTATGACATTCTGGAAAAGGTAAAGCCATAGGGACAGGAACCAGATCAGATGTTGATTGCCAGGGACTAGGCGAGGGAACTGACTACGAAGGGGCACAAAGCAACTTTTCGGGACAATGGGAATGCTCCAAAACTTGACTGTGGTGAAGTTACAGGACTGCATACGTTTGTTAAAATTCAAAGACTTGCACAACTAAAAAGGGTGAATTTTACTTTATGTGAATTATTCTGTGATAAACCTGACTTTCAAAATGATCAAATGACAAGATGACCTTAAAAAAATTGAACTTAATCCAAGTTAAAAAGTAGCAAAGAAACTAAAACGTGGAAAACTAAACAGTCACCTCCAGACTCCCTTACCCTATGGCTACCGCTCCTAAATAAGAGGGAAGAAAGCAATGAAGAGTGAGCACCAAATAAGGCATTATCCAACAGCCACAGACTAGTGACCTACTGCTTTAATGAATAAGACAAAGAAACAAATAAAAGCTAAGCCTAAGAAAAATAATCAATGAAATCACATTTACCTTTGGAGTCAGCATTTGGGAACAGCCTGTTCCATGGCACCTTATTTTTGTGCGGAAGAGAAAGCAAATAGTTCCTAGCTTTTAAATTTATTATACAATTCAGGTCTTCCTGGGATGGGGATCCAAGAATACCTATCAGATAAAATAATCAGCTGTTAATTATCAAGACCAAGGTAAACCAACTGCATACCATCTGCAGTGGGGCAGAATGGGCACTGACATTCAATGTCTTCTCACTACCTTCCAATGCTTTTTACAAAGTCCTTAATGTTTTAAATCAAGGAAGATTTAAAAAAAGCTCATGTCCATCACAGGCTGAAGAGTTGCTGGAACTCTTCTTAATTTCCTGAGGGTACTCTGATGTACACAGTGGGTCCCCAGAATGCTCACGAACCTTACCCAGAATGTGGTTCAGCTGGTCGAGGTAATGCTTCCCCGGGAAGATGGGCCTGTTGGAGAGCATCTCTGCCAGGATGCAGCCTACAGACCAAATATCAATGGACTTGGTGTAGCCCTGCAGTGGAAAGGAGAAAAGATGGAGAATGACCTCTGCTGTTCCATGACACAACGAGACCTTTCTGCATGACAGGCACAGGGCTGCTGGAGTGTCAGCTTCTCCTCTGGCTCTATAATTCAGAAATAAGGGACCATGGAGAGACAAATATCATTTGACTTTCTTATAAGACACTAAACAACCCAGATTGCTTGATTTTATTTCTCTCTTCAAAGTTGATTAACTTGTTAAGTTAGAATTTCTGCAGTATACTTTATATCTTTTTTTTTTTTTTTTGCGGTACGCGGGCCTCTCACTGTTGTGGCCTCTCTCGTTGCGGAGCGCAGGCTCCGGACGTGCAGGCTCAGCGGCCATGGCTCACGGGCCCAGCCGCTTCGCGGCATGTGGGATCTTCCCGGACCGGGGCATGAACCCATGTCCCCTGCATCGGCAGGCGGACTCTCAACCACTGCGCCACCAGGGAAGCCCTACTTCATTTCTTTTTTCAAATGATTTGAGAGAAAGAATCAGAATCCTTGTAAGCTGAAGCTGGAAAAAGAAAAAAATAGAAACAACCACTGATTGCTTTAGGACATTTGTGGCCCACTTATTTTGGAAACCTGGACTTCCCTGGTGGTGCAGTGGTTAAGAATCCGCCTGCCAATGCAGGGGACACGTGTTTGAGCCCTGGTCCGGGAAGATCCCACATGCCACAGATCAACTAAGCCCGTGTGCTACAACTACTGAGCCTGCACTCTAGAGCCCGCAAGCCACGATTACTGAAGCCCGGGCGCCTACAGCCCATGCTCCGCAACAAGAGAAGCCACCACAACGAGAAGCCTGTGCACCGCAACAAAGAGTAGCCCCCACTTGCCGCAACTACAGAAAGCCTGCGCGCAGCAACGAAGGCCCAAAGCAGCCAAAAAATAAAAATAAAAAACAAATAAATTAATTATAAAGGTGGGGGGGCATTGCTACATTTCCAGAATATCTTTATCCATTTTGAAAATCATTAAAAACAAAACACAACAATTACCCATGATCTCTGCCGAAAAGAAGCACGTGCTGGCTCCATCATGTCTCACTGATCCCTATTGCTTATCTCCTTTTTCTATTGATTTTTCAGGTATATTTTTTCTTTTAAAGGAGTTCAGTGAAAAGACATGGAAGAATTATCATACAACAGTAAAAAAAAAAAAAAGATGTTACTATATAAGTTGAGTTTTATGGAGAATGCTTAGGCATAGTGATAAATAGAAGAAGAAATGTGGAGAAAAGCTAGAGGGAAAAAAATTCATCCAAATATTAAAGCTTATGGAAACATAGCAAAGTATTTTTTGAAAATCAAAGAATTAATGATCAGATCTACAGCTCTGATAAAATGGGTTGAATTTCAAAACAATTCTCATCAATAAATTACAGAGATTTAAAGTATCTTCCCACAATTTCCTAGTAGATTGCTTCATTCATTCATTTATTTATGGCTGCGTTGGGTGTTTGTTGCTGCACGCAGGCTTTCTCTAGTTGCAGCGAGTGGGGGCTACTCTTTGTTGCCGTGCGCGGGTTTCTCATTGCAATGGCTTCTCTTGTTGCGGAGCACAGGCTCTAGGCACACGGACTCTAGAGCGCAGGCTCAGTGGTTGTGGCGCACAGGCTTAGTTGCTCCGCGGCATGTGGGATCTTCCCAGACCAGGGCTCGAAGCTGTATCCCCTGCATTGGCAGGCGGATTCTTAACCACTGCGCCACCAGGGAAGTCCAACGTGGTAATTATTATTACTATAGTTAACAGTAACTATAACCATAATGATGGTGGAGACCTGGAGGACGCCATCTTAACCAAAAGATCAACAAGAACTTCACCGATACCGACACAAACCAGGTGTGCCTCCTGATGTGACAGATGATGCGCTGAGAAGAAAACACTCTTTCTGTGGTATTCACGCCCCAAATGCATGACACAAAACTGAGGCATGTGCTACAAGTAGCTGACCCGCACCCCCTTCAAAAACATCAAGGTCAAGAAAGGCTGAGGAACTATTTCAGATTAAAGGCGACTAAAGCAACAATGCAACGTGTGAGCCTTGCACACATATTGAGAAAAGCTATAAAGGTTATTATTGGGACAATATCCAAAATCTGAATATAAACGGGGCATTACTATTGGATCACTGTTAATTTTCCCACTTTTGATTACTGTACTATGGTCATGGGAGAGAACACCCTTCTTTCTCACCTCCACTGCTGCCGCTCTGGGCTGGACAAGTCTTTGTTGGAGGGCCAGCTTGTGCACCTCAGGGTGCTCACCACTGCTCTGGCCTCTCACTGCTCGATGCCGGCAGCACCACCCCTACTAGTTGTGAGAACCAAAAATGTCTCTAAACACAACCAAATGTCCTCAGGGAACATTCGAACTACTGTTCTAAGGACACACACGGTGAAATGCTTAGTGCTAAAGGTGCACATCTATAATCCATTCTCAAATGACTCACAAAAACAGGCACACAGAGAGAGAATGAAAAAGCAAATGGGACAAAACATAAAGAGCTGGTGAGTGTGCATCTGAGGTGAAGGGTGGACAGTTCCAGCCATCAGCTCTGTGAGGCGGCTTCCCTCTGCTATAATACGACTGTGATTCTGTTTTCCTCTTCACTCATTCTCTCACATGTGTACAGGAGATTTTTCTAGAGGTTACATGACATTACAGGATATTATACGTGAAACGTGACAACAGTGAACCGTGCTTCCCTAACGCTCAGTGTTACAGAATTACGCATGGGTGTCGGTGTCAGGAAGAGCAATGGATGCCATGGTTTCAGATTTCACGTGGCAATTAGCCTTTCCTCTGCTGGGTTTTGGTGTGGTATCAATGATGAGCCAAGAGTAGCTGAAAAGACTACTAACTCTCTCTTTCCGAGCTTCGTGCGAAGACTCTTCACTAACTCTTTGCTAACTTCACCAAAACAACATATTTGACAGACTGAATGCAGAACCAGGTGAGAATCCAGCAGTGTTCAAATCAAGCCAGACGCTGAAGAGATTTGCAAAGATGAGAACACCACTCTTCTCACTAAAATGTTTTTGTTGTGGAAAATAAACATTTTTAAAATGAGATCTAACTTTTTAACATTTATTTTAAAATAAATTTAAAAATTAATAAATACTTTAAAAAGTTTCAGTTTGGGGGCTCCAAACTGGTGGCTCAGCAGTTAAGAATCCGCCTGCCAATACAGGGTACATGGGTTCGAGCCCTGGTCTGGGAAGCTGCAACTACTGAGCCCATGTGCCCTAGAGCCTGTTCTCCACAACAAGAGAAGCCACTGCAATGAGAATCCCGTGCACCACAATGAAGAGTAGCCCCTGATCGCCACTAAAGAAAGCCTGCAACAGACCCAACGCAGCCAAAAAAAAGGAAAAGTTTCAGTTTTAATTTCTATATAGTAAATATTGATAAATAAAACCCACATAAACAAAACCTGCTTGGGGTCTTGGATAAATTTTTAGACATTCAGACACTGAAGGAGTCTTGAGAACGGAATGTTTGAGAACCCCTGCCTTTTCTTTTCTTGCAATGTTTCTGCGAATTGAAAATTCTATCAAAATGAAATGTTACAAATACACACACACAGAGCGCTCTAGCTGGCCAAAGCTGGGAAAATGAGTATATGAAAAAAAAAAGATAATGGACAGCAAACAAACAAAAAACCCCCACAGCCACCATGAGTCCACAATCATGTTTTCAAAACAAAGACAGGGGTCAGAGGAAGAGAAAGAGAAAACGGGGAAACCTCTTCTTCACAGATGAATGCCAGCTCATCGATGTAAAAGAAACAATCAATTTAGAAAATCATGTTTTGCAATGGAGACAATGGTCCTCAAGGGCGCACCCCTGGGGGAGAGGCTGCCAGGAAACAGAGGGGCCACACACATGGCTTCCAAGACTCTGTGGGGTTTGTGCCCGAAACGTGTTACCTAAACCTAATCAGGAGGAGCCAGTCCCAAGAATTCAGAAAGAGACCCGCTGGGCACAACACCACCTCTGTGCTCTGCCAAGTATTCTGTGTCATGGAGAAGCCAGGAAGGCGGGAGGACTGTCCCAGATGGGGGGGGACACACACAACTGGGATGGCACTGAATGAGCGCCGGCCGTCACAGGCACTCACATGGTACCGCGGCTGTGGGAAAGCACACCACCTTTTCGGGAGTATTAGTGAACTCCTAGCATCAGTCGAGGTGTGCAGTGCTGGTTTATGTTGGTGAAGTGTCAGAGGGTTTGACACAAGGGAAGAGAGAGAAGAGACGGGAGAAAGAGGGAGGCAGAGGATGTCAACAGCTGGTGCTGTAAGGGGAATATGGGTGTTCACTGGACTCTCTTCTGTGGGTGTGAAAATGTTCTAAATCAATAAAAAAGAAAATCCTGAATACACTGCTAGAAGTAACATTCTCAGGCTAGAGGTGCTATAAATAAAAAAAGGATTCAAACTCAGTTTTGACTATAGTTAACTGCAAAAACAGAGGCCACCCTCCTGGCTACTTCCCCCTGGAGGGTGGCCAAGAAGTGAAGACAGGGGAGCGGCTCAAATGGGGACGGATGCTGTAAGACCACAAGGCCCCAGGACGCAAAGGACAGCTTTCCTTCCAGGTGGCAGGCACTGCTGCACACATGGGCGCCTCTGGCGTGGATAGGCTGTCACGTGGCCCATCTATCCACAGCAAGGACCCGTTGTGTGGGATTGTCGTACAGAATTATGAGAGAATCAACACAACATTTTCTCCTTTGAAACATCTGTTACACCAAATCCTTCTTTACAACGGAATTTATTTTAATGAAATTTTATTTCCATAGCTAAACTAAACACAGGTATGATATCAAGAATAACCAACTGCTTTAAACAAATTCCGTTTCCTCACAAAAGCAACCTACATCCCAAGCCCTTTGACTCGTAAAGGATGGAGGAAGAGAATGCAGCCTATGGGCTAATTACACCTGTTCTTTTCATTCCCAAGAAGCCTCTCAGGATGATTTCTGGTTCCTACACCTAAACACGGGGTCCAAAGTTTGTTTTTATAGCTTTTTTCTTTCTTTTTTTTTTTTGGTTGCACTGGGTCTTAGTTGAGGCAGGCGGGCTCCTTAGTTGGGACTTGCCTGCTCCTTAGTTGTGGCTTGCCTGCTCCTTAGTTGTGGCATGCAAACTCTTAGTTGCGGCATGCATGAGGGATCTAGTTCCTGGACCAGGGATCAAACCCAGGCCCCCTGCATTGGGAGTGTGGAGTCTTAACCACTGAGCCACCAGGGAAGTCCCTATTTTTATAGCTTTTCTTCATGTATATTAATGTTACATTATGGAAGATGGAACTGAGATCAAGAATCTGTCTTGAGATATGAGATACAGGATTAGATATTAGATGTCAGGTGCACTTAACTTCTCAAATGTGACACCTTATTCAAATACTATTTTCAAATGATATATTAAAAACACTGAAACTCCAGGACCTCCCTGGTGGTCCAGTGGTTAAGACTCTGTGCTGTCAATGCAGGGGGCACGGGTTTGACCGCTGGTCAGGGAACTAACATTCCATATGCCGTGTGGCATGCCCAAAAGATAAAACAAATAAAAAACAAAACTGAATCCCCACAGCAGCCCTCACTGTTTGCCACTGTTGCTCATATACCTAACAAGGATGTTGTACTTCACTTTCTCTTGCTTTTGTAAGTTTTTCAATCATTCCTTATGACCCAGACAAAGACCTTGTTAGAAGTGTGCTTTTGATCCAGATGCAGGGACTACCATTTGGAAGCAGGACCATCACATAATTTTGAAAGAATTATAGCAGCTCCAATTTTTTCCACACCAATGTTTTCTTCCAATTATACTATAATTTTGCTAAAGAGGCATTCTTCATTATCAGGTATGTCTGACCTTTACAGAAAAGCTCTGGTCCGCATTCACAGAAACACACACCGTATACAGAGCTCATCTCTGACACAGAGCCAGCCTGACCCTGGCAGTGGCAGCCACAGGAGTGAAAGCTGCCCCAGGTAGGACTGCAGGAGAGCTGACCAGGGGGTGGGACACAGAACATTCATTGTACCAGTGACTAGGGAGGCGGGCCCTCCAACTCTGTAACACATCAGCACTACCCCAGCCGAGGGCCCAGAAGTTCAGTGTTGAATGGGAGACAAAGACATACCTTGGTTCTGACCAGACAGGCTAGGCCTCAACCCAGGCTGAAAGAAACTTACTGAGTGGGAGGCTTACTGCAACTCACGTCCAAAGTTCTTTTGCCTCTTGGTTTTCTTTTTATGCAAACTTGGTCCTTACCTTGGAATTCAACATAATTTCCGGAGCCCTGTACCAACGTGTGGCAACGTACTCCGTCAGGAACCCTGTGTGATCATGGTCCGGATCTGCAACACGGGCCAAGCCAAAGTCACAGATCTAAGAGAGAAAATAACAGGACACGTTCTTAGAGATTCTAACCAATTTAACATCAAAACATCATAAACACAAAAAAGACAACAGCAGTAATGATGACAAGTAACTGCTACCATTCCTATGTGGCAGATGCTTCTTGGAATTCTACACACTCACTCTTACCTAATCCTCACCACAATCTGAAAGGCAGCTGCCGCGCATCAGACAGGAACAGGCTGGAGGAGCCTTGAACAGAACACATCTTCAGAGGACAGTATCCTCACCTCTCATTATCTGCTTATCCCACAGCAACCTTGCTTAGGCCTCTTGACAAAAACTGTTCTGCTCAGAAAATAAGGCTACCCACTAGAGACTAGGAGACCAGACCTCTGCTGCTGACGCTTGGGGGTGATCACCATGGGATCAGTTCCTCTCCCCGCAGACCTGACCTCCTGCTGGTCCTCCACTTGCTCTTCCTACCTCCTTCCTACCTCCTTCCCCCTCCACGTAGCCAAACCCACTCCCAAACCTTTAAAAGATATTTCACATATTGAAGATGAATCTTTTTTAAAAAAACAAACACCCAGCTTCTAATTTCTCCTGACTCACAAAAGTACTTGCTGGCCTTTCACCATTCAATGCTTTGGTGCTACTCCAGCTCCAATGTATAAGGAAAGTAACTATAACATATTTAATCTCGTACAATTGCAGGATATTTTAATTCCTAGCTCCTGGGGAACTAACCCGAGAAAGAGAGAGAGATGTTAACAAAGACAGGCCAGAGTCTAGCAGAAGGCAGCCTGGAAGACAGAGATCACTTTGGAGGCTTATTGCTTTAATTCACCTAAGAAGTGAAAAGGGTCTGAGCTCAGGCCATAAAAATAGGATAAGGAGGAAGGGACACACCTCAGAGATACTCATGAGACGTAAATGGACATCAACCTCTGCTCAGATATCCCATAGTTGAAGTTCTCGACAATTCAGAAAGATTCTGAATGCTCCCATCCACTTCACCAGTGTCTCTCTCTAGCCTTGGACACTGGGATCCCCATGTGGCACCTCTGACCCCACAGGCCCTGCTGCTTGCTTCGACCGCAGCATTCAAGAGAAGTGACGTATCTGTGTTGCCCAATTTCTGTCTTTTGACATACTGTCACTGCATCTTCAAAAGGAGCCAATGCCACATTTGCTTCCCCAGTTGCTCTTCCACAGGCTACGCTCTAAGCGCACCCTAACAGAGCTGCATGGTGAGGCTGTCTGGACCCTCTTGCAGCTGACAGTTCCCTCTTGGCCTTCATCACCACCCCGTGCCCCCCAGCACCAGCCTCACCTCTCGAGCCGGCCAGCCTGCTGATGCCGTCGCACCCTCGACAGTCCCGGGCCTGTCAGAGGATCGGGCTGATGGAGGGCCATAAGTTTTACAGGGGGACCGTGGTAAGCTCTAACCTCAGCTTGACTGATCTTGAGGCTTTCGACATACCTGCACCCTATTTGTTTTCTTAGAGCCTATTCTACCAAGTCCCATGAAACAAACTGCAGGAATACTCAGTTCACTAGCAGTACAATCCCTGCAGGCGTGATTCCAGCTCAGGAAGCAAGAGAGGAGCGATTTCTCCTTACATGCAAAGGTGGGTCCTCTAAGCCATCCAGAAGTCACCATTTGCCACGCTGGACTACAATCAATTCACGTCAATTCCGTGTGGCTTCAACTTTCAATACAGCCCACAGTTTCTCTTTTTTCAGGGCTAACACCTCATCCTCTGATTCAAGTTCAATCAAAGCTCAGCACTTGGTCTGCCTTCTGCATGTAAATGGACACTTGAAGCCATATTCTGAGTCATGTGCTCAGAGAAGAAATACTGCATCTCAGCAGCAGAGTAAATGCACCGCAAGTCCCTGACCAGGATTCCCAGATCTTTCACTGCCCTCTACCACACTCAGCCCCACACAGCGTGGATGGGTCCAGACTTCATCCACAGCTTTTTGTGGGTCAGTGGAACCACAAAACAAATCCCAGATTAAAAGAAAAACAGCATATAGGAAATTCCCAGCTCAGTGAGGCCAAGTACCGAGGCTGACGTCTCCACACACCTCTGGGAGCGTGGACAAAGTAACAGAAGCCGCACTTTGGGAGGCTTTATGAGATTCTTAAACACAAAGACAGGATAAGTGGTGTGAGCAACTTTAAACACAGCTGTGGCAGACTGGATTTTTCTAAAGAGGATCATCAATACAACCCTTACCCACGCTCCTGTTTCAAGATCTTTGACTGAATTTTTATCAAGAGGGCAGGATCGGGCTTCCCTGGTGGCACAGTGGTTGAGAGTCCGCCTGCTGATGCAGGGGACATGGGTTCGTGCCCCAGTCCGGGAAGATCCCACATGCCGCTGAGCGGCTGGGCCTGGGAGCCATGGCCGCTGAGCCTGCGTATCCGAAGCCTGTGCTCCGCAACGGGAGAGGCCACAACAGTGAGAGGCCTGCATACCGCAAAAAAAAAAAAAAAAAAGAGGGCAGGATCTATCTTCCCTTCTCTTGAATCTGACCAAACCTTTGTAACTGCCTAAACCAACAGAATATAGTGGAAGTGATGCTGTGAGACTTCCAAGGCAAAATCATAAAATGCAATGTGGCTTCTACCTGGCTCTCTCCACTGGGGTACTTGGAACCCTCTGCCCACGTTGTGAGGACACCAGGCCACGTGGGCTACACGTGGCCGTTCCTTGGCATCAACTGCCAGGCCCTGTGGGAGATGACTTGAGGCTCCACCCACATATCTTCTAGCTGAGGCCCAGAGGCTGGAGCAGAGACCAGTCACTGCCCACCACTGCACCCTGACTGAACTCCTCACCTGCAGAAACTATGAACTCAAACATGATTCTTGTTGTTTAAGCCCACTACATTTTTTTTTTTAATAACAGATTTTCTTTTTCTAGGGCCATTTTGGGTTCACAGCAGAATTCAGCAGAAAGTACAAAGAGTTCCCCATGTACACCTGCCTCCCCCGCCAGGCAGAGCCTCCCCTACTATCAACATCCTGCACCAGAGCGGGACATCTGTTACAGTCGAGGAACCTACACTGACACATCATTATCACCTGAAGTCCACAGTTTACCTTCAGGTTCACTCGTGGTGTTGTACATTCTATGAGTTTTGACAAGTGTGTAATGACATGTATCCACCAGTACACTGTCATACAGAAATAGTTTCACCGCCCAAAAAACCCTCTGTGTTCTGCCTTCACTTGGTCTTTTTATCCTCAATTTCTTCTTCTTTGGAAGGCCACTACATTTTGAGGTGATTGTTATAGAGCAAGACACAGCTAACATAGTGGTGCCGGACAGCGTGCGTATTAAGACGGAGCAGCCCTCTCTGAGGAGGACCCACGTGCAGTGACACTGGAACACTGAAGAGATGCCAGCCACAGGAAGACCTTGGGAAACCAGAGCAACTGCCTGGGGGTGTGTGAGGGAAGGGTGGCCCCACAGCTGAAACCTCCCCAAGTGGCTCTTCAACTGGCTGCCCCTCCAACATCTCAACTGAAAGGGCCTTAGTCTGTCTGGAATTAGGGAGACTCACTTTACCTGACTGCAATCTGATTCCTCCTTGAAATTCCTGCCTGAGTGTTATTTCTGAACCATAAATCACCTTTCTGGCTCAAAAATCTTTTAACCAATCCCCTCTGCCTAGTAAATAAAGTCCAAATTCTTTAAGCAAAGACCCTCCACACACTGTCTGCTCGGGTGTCTCCCACCACCATCTCTCTCTGTGCCACATCTGCTCCTACCAACAGTTCCATGCCCTTCCTGACTCCGTGACGCCCTCTCAGTTGAGGACCTGATGCTCACCATTGCCTGACCCTAAATACCAGCATGAAAGTGACCTCTTGTGAGAGGTTTCCCAGGAACCAACACCAATCCCACGAACAGCTCACTTTTCTGAACTCTGGTAATACTTTGTTTGACATGTATTATAGGTAAGCACATACCCACAATCCATGACAGCTGGATATATGCCCATCCCCACAGCTGGAATATAAGTCCCTAGAAAAAGGTAATACTCAACTAACTTTTTATCCCTAAGTGGAGTGGGCTCTCAACATCAGGTGAATAAATGCCTTATTTCAAATGTTTATAGGAAGCATAGCAACTCAGGTGGATTAACTGGCAAGAGACTCTAGTACTAACCACTTCTCACAGTATCTGAACTACTGATTATCTCTTAAAAGTAAAAACCAGGGTACAGCATTACCATTAATGTAAAATCTTACATTAATACTTAATAATGTTAAAAAAAACTGCATTGTTCAGAGTGGCAAGATGAAGAAGAAAAAGTTTTAGAGTTATTTTATTTTTTGCAGTACACGGGCCTCTCACTGTGGTAGCCTCTCCCGTTGCGGAGCACAGGCTCCAGATGCGCAGGCTCAGTGGCCACGGCTCACGGGCCCAGCCGCTCCGCGGCATGTGGGATCTTCCCAGACCGGGGCACAAACTCATGTCCCCTGCATCAGCAGGCGGACTCTCAACCACTGTGCCACCAGGGAAGCCCAAGTTTTAGAATTAGCAGCATTCCTTCTCCATGCGGAACGCTGCAGTACAGCTCCTTCTTTAAACAAGAACTAAAGCGGCAGTCGCTCCTCCTGTCTGGAAGCCATCAGAAGGGGTCCTGTGGCCTGAGGGTCACTGTGGGCTGGGAGGAACCGCAGCAGCCTGGTGGGCTTGAGAGAGGGCTTCAGATCAGGACACGGTCTAGGTGTGAGGTGAACAGGGAGTCCACATGGGGAGGCGGTGGCAGCCCACCCAGGGGACTGGAGTCTGAGCAGAGGGTCCAGGGATTATATGGCACAAATCAATTACGTCACTGGAGGCTGCAAAATGGCGACTTCTCTAATTTTATTATTCCTTGTGCATTTATTAGCTGGCATTTATTTTAAGGAAGAGCCATCATTCATCAACTGGGGCTATTTTCTTACCCTGATGCCCAGATCTCACTGGAAAGACAGGGAAAATGTTTAATCCTTTTTTCCCTTTAGTTACCAATTTTCAGAATAGTGAGCTAGTATAAGGAGGATCGTGTTTCATTACTTGTATCCTCCACTCCTAGTATAAGGCACAGAACCAGCAGGTTCTCAAAATTTTTGATTATAATTTAAAAAATAAAGAGGGTGATGTAGGGTTTAGACCTCTACAAGATTGCACAACTCGGGAATTCCCTGGTGGTCCAGTGCCTAAGACTCCACGCTCCCAATGCAGGGGGCCTGGGTTCGATCCCTGGTCCAGGAACTAGATCCCACATGCTGCAACTAAAGATCCTGCACACGACAAAGATCTCGTGTGCTGCAACTAAGACCCGGCGCAGCCAAATAAATAAATATTAAAAAAAAAAAAAAGAAAGATTTCACAACTCCACTCATGGTCATCAATGGAAAGCTCATGGGATTCTTTAAAGTTCCTTTAACACTACAACACTGAAAGCTAATACAGCATTAACCAAAAAACTGTCAAGGCTTCAAAATAAAAAAGTAATAAAATTCATTACAATTCCATAAGAAGGAAGGTAGACAACCAGGATACAGTACAAGAAATATAAAATGACCTATCACTCCTACTTGGCTACTTTTTGGGTTGAGCAAATTCAAATTCTCATAAAACAAAAGCCAGCCCCAAAGACGTTTCATTTTGTATCTTTCAAAGTCCTCCTTCCCATGCACACCCAGAACCACATGTGCTGTGAGCCTAGCAGCCTGGAACTCCTCCTGGGGCTGCTGGGGGCTCAGTACGCAAACGGCGAGGACACGGACTGCTGGAGACCACACTCCCCTGGCAGTTTCATTAAAAATATGT
Source organism: Globicephala melas (assembly GCF_963455315.2). Classification (NCBI taxonomy): domain Eukaryota; kingdom Metazoa; phylum Chordata; class Mammalia; order Artiodactyla; family Delphinidae; genus Globicephala; species Globicephala melas. The sequence goes on from NC_083326.1 coordinate 64,034,642, forward strand.
GAGCAGAATCTCGAAATAGGGTCTACAGCCCTTGCTTTTCTGCGGCCCTCAGAAATAAAGAGGAAGCCTACAAGGAGAGGGTCTCAGGAGGGCCCTGAGAGGCTGGTGTCTGCTGGGTCTCTGGGCTTCAGGTAACAAGTACAAAGCATGTTTATAGAGCCAAAAACTAAAGGTCTAAGACACTGAGAAGAGTTGATATCCTGAGGGCTCAAGACTAGAAAACACTTAGTAACACAGAAGCTAATGGAAAATGTGACATCATTACCTACTTGAAAATTCAAAAAGGACCAAATAACAAGTCAGTAAGGCCACTGGTCACAAACTTTCTAGGTACAGGGCTCGTGGGACAGCATCACGGTCACCGCAAGGTCTGAGGATGTGATGGGCATTCGGTGAGTCCAGAGCTCCACCCTCCCACGTGCACGTGCCCTGGCTGTTGGACACGCTCCCACGGCAAATTGGTGACTCGGTGACATACCACACTCATCTCTGGAATAAGAGTCTCTCCTGAATATTCATGCCCATGTGGATGATGTATACCCCACATGGACATTTTGAAATGTGGGTGAATTTCACTGCTGTAAATATCTAAAACATCCTATTGTGTTTCTGAATGTGTGTTAAAATTGCGTTTTGAAAACAATGCCTGGATTGTGCAGACGGCCAACAAGACATATATATCAGTGTGGGTGTCCATTTTGGTGAGCAGTGAATAAAATGGCCCGAGGTAAAGACAAGTCCACAAACAGTGAAGAGACAACAGACAAAGTAGTCTAGTTCTGTGCTTCTTCTTAAGGACGAGCATTTTCAAGTCAAAGTAAAAGTCATCTTTTCCCAGAAATATTACAGACTTAAAATATTAACAATGGCTCTCCAAAAACAAACAAAAGCAATCTGACATAAAAGGACTGTGATAAGAAACAGAAAGAAAAAAAAAGCACTAGGAGACATAAAAATATTCACTGTAATTTTTTTTTCATGTGCTTCAAGAAATTCTTTCATAATTGAGATTTTATTGGCTGTTTTGAGGATCAGTACACAGACATTTCAATTTGTACACAATTCTCAACATATGTACCAAAAACCTAAAAAATCATGTAGTTGTGATTCTTTTCTGAACAGTTATTCCAGTGACTTTCCAGCTTAAAATTTGGGGGCAAATTTTCCTTCAAAGGATATCAAGTACCAATATCTTCAAATATTGATATGCTGTTACATCGTAAGTCCCACTAATTCACAATTTAATGTCATATACACTACATACTCAAATTGTCAATCGTCACAGCACATTAACAGTTACTAGAAGAACTGGACTACCATGACCAAAGATGTTACAGAGTGCACAAAATTCTGCCCAGGAGAGCCACGATCAAGGGGTGAGTGGTTTGCTTTAGGAAACAATTCTACCAAAAACAATGTGGGAAGAGAAGTAATTTAAAGTGTTTAAGACATTAAATGGACAACTGACTCCAAACTGCCATTTAGTATGCTTTGTATTATAGGATATAAAAGTTACCCTCCATCTGTGGAATGTTAAGCTGACACCCAAGACAATCAAAGCCTCCCATATTTAATATCCCACTATTTTCTGGTTGTACCAAAAAATAAACAATCAGCAAATGATTTCACCTCTGAAAAAAAAGCATTTACACTTAAAAAATGGGATGAGGTGGGATTCCTTCCTTTTTAAAAATGTTTCTAGAGCTACTAAAAAACTTGCATTTACAAAATAGTTGATAAAAATATTCCTCTGGATTGTACAAGAAGGGAAACGGACCACTGATAGGACAAGGTGTGTGATATTAATCAGACTTGGCTTCTTTCTCTCCTGCTTCATCAGAAGCTGGGCTCTCCTCATTTTTAGTTTCTCCATTTTCTGCAGGTAAGTCTTCTTTAGTCTCTTGGTTAGCCACTTCAGGCTGTTTTCCCTTCACTCCCCTTTTCCCTTTAGTTTGCACTTTTTTGTCAGAAGATTTATCCTTTCCTGCCGCCTTTTTTGGCTTCGTTTCCACTTTTGCAGGAGCCGGTTTAGCTGACAACCTCGCCGATCTCCTCTTGGGCTCCTCCTTCGCCGCCCCCTCAGTGGAGGTGACCTTCCTCTTGGGCATAGTGGTGGTGGGGCGGGCGCGTGCCGGGTGCCTGGGGGCCGCGGCGCGCCGAGAGCCTTCACGAAGCTGGGCTGCCTGGCCGCTCTTCACTGTAATTTTTCAAAAAAATCACTAAGAGCCGACAAAGTACGGCCATTCCTTGTGTGCCAACCTGGCTCTCATTTGCACAGATCCATGCACAGGGATCTGGCTACACCCTATGTAGGAAGTACATGAATTTAACTCAGAAGGATCCTAAGAGGTGACAGAGTCCAACCGAGTCATATCTGATGCAGGAAGCTGTCCTCCACAACGTCTCACAGGACATCTGCCATCCTGCTTTAAACACCCAACGACAGCGGATAAGATGACTGCCTGATGACAGGACCCACTGCCTTTTTATTTTATTTTATTTTATTTTTTTGCGGTATTCGGGCCTCTCACTGTTGTGGCCTCTCCTGTTGCGAAGCACAGGCTCCGGACGCGCAGGCTCAGTGGCCATGGCTCACGGGCCCAGCTGCTCCGCGGCATGTGGGATCTTCCCGGACCAGGGCACGAACCCATGTCGCCTGCATTGGCAGGCAGAGTCTCAACCACTGCGCCACCAGGGAAGCCCCCCACTGCCTTTTTAGATAGTTCCAGAAGGCTCTTCATGATCAAAACTTCAGTGATCACCAAAGCTGCAGCCACACAGCGCAGGCCTCAGTGTTGGTACACTCGTCCCTTACTTCTTATTCTTACTATATTTCTGTTGTTCCTTCTGCCTGCGCCCAACACAGCCACTCGCCCACTGCAAGCCTGACATGCTGAGAGGGACAGCACGACAATCCTCCTTCCTGATGCCTCACAGCTTGGCCAGAACCAACTCACCTCTCTCCTTTCTGTGCGTTACAGCAGACAGTACTGCAATCATCTATTGCTTATCAGACCCCTGACCTATCAGTTTTCAGACTGCAGGGACAGACACTCACCTCCCTTGCCAGGTATACCTCACACAGCTTCCCACAGGAACGTCTGTGGAAGTGAGGTCCACAAAATGATCACTGCTATTCATCTATATGTACTTTTCAAACAAATTTATTGAGATATAATTCACATACTACACAATTCTCCCGTTTAAAGTGTGCAGTTCAATGGTTTTTGATATTATATCACAGAGCTATATGACCATTACCACTATCCAAGTTTAGAACATTTTTATAACCTCAAAAAGAAACCTTGTGCCCATCAGCAGTCTCTCCCAATGCCTCTCCAATCCCACCAGTCCACAGCAACTGCTCATCTACCTTCCATCTCTACAGACACATCTATTCTACAATACGTGACCTTTTATGACTGGTTTCTTTCCCTCACATACTTAATAATGTCTGCAAGATGCATCCACATTGGGCTTCCCTGTTGGCACAGTTGTTAAGAATCCACCTGCCAATGCAGGGGAAATGGGTTCGAGCCTTGGTCCGGGAAGATCCCACATGCCGTGGAGCTACTAAGCCCGTGTGCCACAACTACTGAGCCTGCGCTCTAGAGCCCACGAGCCACAACGACTAAGCCCATGTGCCACAACTACTGAAGCCTGTGTGCCTAGAGCCCATGCGTGCTCCACAACAAGAGAAGCCACCACAATGAGAAGCCCGCGCACTGCAACAAAGAGTAGCCCCCACTAGCCGCAACTAGAGAAAGCCCACATGCAGCAATGAAGACCCAATGCAGCCAAAAATAAAACATAAATAACTCATTAAAATCCATTAAAAAAAAAGATGCATCCATATTGTAGCACATATCAGTACTTCATTCCTTTTTATTACACTGTATGGATCCACCACATTCTATTTATCCATTGTCATTTGGACATCTGAATTATTTCCTCCTTTGGGCTATTACGCCACTATGAATATTTCTGTATCTGTCTGTGTGCAGATGCATGTTTTCATTCCACTCAGGTATACACCTGGGGCCGAATTCTTGCTGACACTTATCATCTGATTATATCATCGTAGTGTGTGTGAAGTGGTATTTCACTGTGGTTCTGATTTGCATTTCCCCACTGACTAATGATGTCAAGCATCTTTTCATGTACTTATTGGTTGTTTGTATACCTTTGTTAGATCCTTGGTCTTTTCAGATTCTTTGCCCACTTTTAAATTGTGCCATTTATCTTTTAGTTGTTAAGCTGTAAGAGTTTTTCATATATTCTAGATATAAATCTCTTATCACATATATGATTTACAAATATTTTCTCTCATTCTGGGGGTTGTCTTTTCACTCTCTTGATGATTTACTTTGTAGTACATGCTTCTCATCTTGATGAAATTTTTTTTTTTGGCTATGCCACGCCACGCCACGCCACGCCACGCAGCTTACAGGATCTCAGTTCCCGACCAGGGATTGAACTCAGGCCACAGCAGTGAAAGCACTGAGTCCTAACCACTAGGCAACCAGGGAACTCCCTGAAATCCACTATAAAAAAAAAATGTTGTTGCTTGTGTTTTTGGTGTCATGTCTAAGAAGTCTGCCTAACAGAAGTTTGCAAGAATTTACTCCTGTGTTTTTTGTGTTTTTTTTTGCGGTACGCGGGCCTCTCACCGCTGTGGCCTCTCCCGCCGTGGGGAACGAACCCACATTCCCTGCATCGGCAGGCGGACCCCCAACCACTGCGCTACCAGGGAAGCCCCTACTCCTGTGTTTTTTAAGTGCATTCTAGTTTCAGCCTTTAAACTTAGATCTCTAATCCATTTTGAGTTAATTTTTGTACATAGTACAGGCAGGGAGGGGCCCAAACTCATTTTGTTTTGCATGTGGTTATCCAATTGTCCCAGCACCATTTGGTGAAGACTATTCTTTCCCCAGTGAATGATCCTGGCACTCTTGTCAAAAATCAGTTGATCATAAACATATGGGTTGGGGCTTCCCTGGTGGCGCAGTGGTTAAGAATCCGCCTGCCAATGCAGGGGACACGAGTTTGAGCCCTGGTCTGGGAAGATCCCACATGCTGCGAAGCAACTAAGCCTGTGTGCTACAACTACTCAGCCTGTGCTCTAGAGCCCGCAAGCCACAACTACGGAGCACGCATGCCACAACTACTGAAGCCCGTGCACCTAGAGCCTGTGCTCTGCAACAAGACAAGCCACTGCAATGAGAAGCCTGTGCACCGCAATGAAGAGTAGCTCCCACTTGCCACAACTACAGAAAGCCTGTACGCAGCAACAAAGACCAAACGCAGGGCTTCCCTCGTGGCACAGTGGTTGAGAGTCCGCCTGCCGATGCAGGGGACATGGGTTCGTGCCCCGGTCCGGGAAGATCCCACATGCCGTGGAGCGGCTGGGCCCGTGAGCCATGGCCGCTGAGCCTGCGTGCCCGGAGCCTGTGCTCCGCAACGGGAGAGGCCACAATGGTGAGAGGCCCGCGTATCGGGGAAAAAAAAAAAAGACCAAATGCAGCCGAAAATAAATGAATGAATGAATGAAAAAACAAAAACATATGGGTTTATTTATTGACTCAATTCTACTCCAGTGAGCTATATGCCTACTCCTAGCCAGTATCACAATGTCTTGATTACTATAGTTTTGTAATAAGTTTTAAAATCAGGAAGTGTGAGTCCTCTAACTTTGCTCTTTCATAAGATTGTTTTGGCTATTCTGGGTCTCTTGAATTTCTATATGCATTTCAGGATCAGCCTGCCCATTTCTGCAAAAAAAGCCACCTGGGACTCTGATACGGACTGCATTAAACCTGTAGATCAAACTGGGAAGTACTGCCATCTTAACAATATTAAGCCTTCCAATCCATGAACATGGGATGTCATTTCATTCATCTAGGTCTTAAATTCACATGCATTTTTACTAGACTGAATCCACATTCCCTTCATCATACCGGAGACAGCTGTAGACCTCCCTCCTTATTTAGCTCTGCCACGTATTAAAATAGAAATATATATAAATGCTGCCTTTTTTTTTTTTTTTTTTGCAGTACGAGGGCCTCCCACTGTTGTGGCCTCTCCCATTGCGGAGCACAGGCTCCGGACGTGCAGGCTCAGCGGCCATGGCTCACGGGCCTAGCCACTCTGCGGCATGTGGGATCTTCCCGGACTGGGGCACGAATCCGTGTCCCCTGTATTGGCAGGTGGACTCTCAACCACTGCGCCACCAGGGAAGCCCAATGCTGTCCATTTTTAAGAGAACTCTAAGGACTATAAAGGATCTAGGGTTTTCCTATTTATTGGGAATGCATTATTTAGGAATCGAAATCATTAAGGTCAACTTTTCTGCTGTTTTCTGTATAAAATTTATCGAAGAAAAAGGTGACCAATGAAATAGATCTTTTAATGTACACATAATCCTATTTACATATATAAGTTAAAAAGTACATGTGTATGTAAGAGCATAGAAAAAACTTTGGATGAAAATACACCAATTTGTTACAGTGGTTACCTCTGGAGAAGGAGGAGCAATGGGATGGAGAAGAAAAATAGAACTAGCACCCTTTACTTGCATTTTTTTTTGCCATAAATGTTTTCATGTATTTCTGGTGTAATTTAAAATCTGAATAACAATAAATATAAACATGCCCCAGTAACATGAGTTTTTCAACAGATATCACCCTAAGAGTAAATAACCAAGCTGACCTTGAGATCGCAGGTGGTGTTGAGCAGCAGGTTGGAAGGTTTGAGGTCACGGTGCAGCACGTTAGCTGAATGGATATATTTTAACCCTCTGAGGATCTGGTAAAGAAAATAGCAGATATGGTCGTTGCTGAGGTGTTGCGTCTTCAAGAGCTTGTAGAGATCTGTTTCCATGAGGTCTTGTACTATATATCTGTTTGGAAAGGTTAAGGTAACACACCAAAATAGCTGGTCACACTTAGCAAAGCACTGAAAACAAAACGAAGCCAAAGGGTCCATTATTACATCATGAGGCTCGGGAGGGAAATGAGGACCTGATGAAAACTTGGTACACCTCAACAGAAGGAATCGGAAAGTCGTGAACTCCTTCTTAGGTCCTGTGAGACAGCAGGCACCACGCCTGCCTGATATGCGCAGTGATGCGCTAGCGGAGACCTGACGCAGGTGGTGTGGATGAGTCCTGGTCTCCAAGCTGTCCACCATCAACAGACGCCCTCTGGGGTTGTTGGAAAGGGCTGGGGGAGGGTGGGGGCCAGCACCAGGCACTCCCTCCTCTCTGGCCTAGCAACAACTCAAAACGTCACTGTTCTTTTACCTCCCTTCTTGTCCCCCTCCTTCTCGACAAAAATCAACCATAAAACTTTTGGAAACACAGGCCTAGAACACATTTGCTACTAAACTCAATCCTCAGTCTATTTGCTTCACTCTTCAATTAAGGTTAAGAGTATAAATAAGTGTGTAAGACTGTAGGAAGTTGTGCTAGGAAGGGGCCTGTCCTGGTTGAGCTCCTCTTGTTTTCCTGCCTATCCGTGTATCTCAGCATATAAAATTTTAGTTATGGCTAACTTCATTCATTCCCACAGAAAATAAATTATAAAAGCGGCTAGGTTTTAACTTCACCACGATATTATTTCATTAGTGTTTTTGCATTTCTTTTATTCATTTCTGTGTAAATATTACACATCTACAGATTCATGCTAGATGAGACATGGTACAGAATTTGAAGGAAACATGACTGGAAAACTTGTCATCTGACAGAGATGTGATTTCCAAGGCAAAAGGTAAAGCAGGACAACAGATGGCAGGAGGAGGCATTTCACTTAAAATATCATCAGAACTTAGTGACAGAGCTGTCTAAAAATGGAAAGGCTAAAAAATAATAATAAAAATAAATAAAATAAAAATGGAAAGGCTGCCTGGAGATAGTGAGCTGCCTCTCCCTGGAGGGGCAGAATGCAAAGTGGGCAAACTGGTGGGAACATTGCTGCGGCCAGAACCGGAACCTTCTCCCATCAGGTCCTCCTCAGCACACTTCACACTTGTACCTTTCAAACACAGTCTTTACCCAGGCAGCCTCCTTTACCCAAGCCTTTACCTGCTTAGTCCAGATTTCTAAATGTTTGTCATAGTTAATCACACAACTTCAGAGCTGAGCCAGCCTTGTAGATCATGAGGGCGAGCACGCCAGTTTTAAAAACAAGAAAACTGGACCCAGATGTGAAATGGCGCTAAGATCAGGACAGTCTGGACCTGACCAGGTGCTGTACAGGGCACCCTCTTCCACAGTCGACTGCTCTTTCCTTTTCACCATCATAACAAACCATACCTTGAGTGGCAAACACGTGACTGGAAAAGGTGTTCTCCAAAATTTTCCACTATACACTTAAAGGAAATCTTTACTGAAACTGACAGAAAATATTGGATTTGCCAAAAAGATACTAAAATCAGTTACTGACAAATGAAAAAATGAATCAGAGAAAAAATGTAAATGATGCAAGTATTACAGTAAATGACAAGCAAAGTACAGTTTCCCCTTAAATGTGCTTTATTACTTTTCCTCCACCCCTATAAGTGCAGACACGTCCAGTTACATTACTCAACCAGGTGACGGAGCAGTGGAGCAGCTGCCTGAAAAGGATACACATCTTTCATCTGCTCGATGGTTGGTGCTCGAATAATATCATTGATTCCAATGATGTTCTCATGTCTGAAGCGCAGTAAGATTTTTATCTCCCTCAGGGTTCTCTGGCAGTAGGTCTGGTGCTCAAAAGGGCTGATTTTCTTGATAGCTACTCGAACTTTGTTGACATTATCATAAGCAGAGCTAAAAAAATAAATAAAAAAGGAGGGGAGGAGGGGAGATGGCATTAAAAACAGTTCTCAGAACAAGGCGGTAAAGTATTAAATGTTTAGCACTCTGAGCAAATACTTGTTTCATACACGTGAAGGCAGCATGTGTATAATCCACAAAGAGGCCTTAAACTAGGGAGGATGCGGCTGGCAAAACGCAGCACACACAGAATCTCAAAACTAACAGAGGGCCTGGCCCTGGGAACTGTACAGATGTCCATTTTCATAAATCCAGGAACATGGGCGTATGACACACATAAGCCATTTTCCCACTGTTTTTAACAGCAACCGCATTCTGGTGAGAGCAATCATTTCTGCCTCCAAAACAACTTCCTACTGTTGGATTAGATTCCACTGACTCAGCAGAAACAATCAATTGACCATCAACCACATCTTCAACCCGAACAAAAATGCACCCAAGAGAGCAATAAGGATATACTGCATAGCACAGGGACTTATAGCCATTATCTTGTAATAACTCCTAATGGAGCATAATCTGTAAAAATACTAAATCACTATGCTGTATATCTGAAACTAATATTGTAAGTCAACTATACTTCAATTAAAAGGTGGGGCAGGAGGATGCATTGATTGCTTGCAACAACTTTGTCTTACGTGCAAAATGACATGACTATTTCTTCCTCCCCCCCCCACAAGAAATTTAATCAAGATGTTTGGGTAGTCTTATAACAAAACCTAAAAAGTATTGTTCAAAAAATACCTTCACAGCCATAACATAGGGCCCAGTTCTTTCCAAGTTGTCCTGAAGGTCTGACTTAATAGAATTCCAAGCAGAAGCAATAATAATTTTATCTTCAATTTTATGATGAATTTGAATCTTGAATATTACTACTATCTTTATGAACAATATTCTATTGAATCTTTTCTGTAAGAGCTTTTCATATTAACAAGTATCAACATCTGGTCCACTGACCGAAGCAATGAAAGAACACGGACGGGCAGTAAGACATTACTTCTGGTCTCCTCTGGGTAAGTGCTAGAAACAGGAAACAGTAAAATAAGTTTATTCTCAAGTTTGTGCTTCTACAATGATATCTATCAGTCTACTTATACTGAGAATTACTGATGCATCTGTCTGACTCTACCACAAAACTATGCTGTAGGAGGGACCTTGTCTCACTCAGCTTCAGCTTTCTCACACCATTTATACATTGCACTCGGGTACCCCAACACTTTGAAATGACGTCTATTTCCTTAAATAAAAGAATAGCTACTCAAATCTTATTTTGCTTTGGTTTGCTGCAAGAAGGCCCAAACCACTGATTTTTAGGTAGACAGGCAAAGGGATATGTCGTTCAAGCAAGCTTATTCAACACTGGGAGTAAATACTATTAGAAATCAAAACTTTTTTGGTAATTCAGATTTTAGAGCCTGAGTTCAACAAAAGAGAACACAGGTTAAAATAGTTATAAAATACTGGTTTACACTCAACATTATAAATAACCAGGGCTTCCCTGGTGGCGCAGTGGTTAAGAATCCGCCTGCCAATGCAGGGGAAACGGGTTCAAGCCCTGGTCCGGGAAGATCCCACATGCCGTGGAGCAACTAAGCCCATGCGCCACAACTACTGAGCCTGCGCTCTAGAGCCCATGAGCCACAGCTACTAAGCCCTCATGCCATAACTCCTGAAGCCCACACGCCTAGAGCCCATGCTCCACAACAAGAGAAGCCACCGCAATGAGAAGCCGGCACGCTGCAACGGAAGACTAGCCCCCGCTTGCCGCAACTAGAGAAGGCCCGCACGCAGCAACGAAGACCCAACGCAGCCAAAAATAAATAAATAAATATTTAAAAATTAAAAATAAATAAATAAATATCCAGTTTTACTGAAGCATGGTAGTCAAACAAACACGGGCATAAACTTGCCTTTGAGAATAAGACTGCTTGGGGAGAGGGGCTTATGGTCAATGTGCCCCTCCAACAGTACCGACTGACACTCAGTGATGAAATTGGAACTGGGTATGTTATTTAAAACAGAGAGAGGGTGTCCCTGGTGGCGCAGTGGTTAAGAACCCGCCTGCCAATGCAGGGGACACGGGTTTGAGCCCTGGTCCTGGAAGATCTCACATGCTGCGGAGCAACTAAGCCCGTGCACCACAACTACTGAGCCTGCGCTCTAGAGCCCACAAGTCACAACTACTGAGCCTGCGTGCCACAACTACTGAAGCCCGCGCACCTAGAGCCCGTGCTCCACAACAAGTGAAGCCACTGCAATAAGAAGCCCACGCACCGCAACGAAGAGTAGCCCCCACTCACTGAAACTAGAGAAAGCCTGCGCACAGCAACAAAGACCCAATGCAACCAAAAATAAATAATAAATAAATTTAAAGTAAATAAATAAATAAAACAGAGAGAGAGGCGCAGACAGACACACACACACACACAGACACACACACACACCCCTAAGTAAAGGAGGGAACTTTTATCCAGCCATTTGGTTATATTAACAGGATACAAAGATTATACTATTACTGTGCCCTTGAGCTCAAGCTATTGAGAGCACCCAATCATCTTACATAAATGCAGCTTCAAGTCCCAGATGAATCCTATCCTAAGATACATAAACGGTGGGGAATGGGAGGTCAGGCCAATAGGTGAGCACATTCAATTCTTAAAACGGTAGATTCCTACTATTCAGCAATAAAAGGAAACAAACTGTTGATATATACAACACAGATGAATCTCAAAATAATTATGCTGAGTAAAGCCAGACCAAAAGAAAAGTACCTCTACTTATATAAAATGCAAACTAGTCTATGAGGACACAAAGCACGTCAGAAGGGTTTACCTGGGGCTGCTGGGCGGGAGGGATTACACAAATGGAAATGCAAGCTAGATAACTTTTGGAGGCAATGAATGTTCATTATCTAATTGTTTTGATAGCTTAATGGGTGTATAATATGTCAAAACTTAAACTGTACACTGGTATATTGTTCATCAAGCAATCCTTAAGAGAGCAATTAAAAAAAGGAGCCAGGGCTCTCCAAATGCATGGTGAATTCCAGGGCCAGGGTGGGTGGGAACAGAGATTCCAGAACTATATTTGACCAGTTAATGTGGAAGTAGAAGCCCACAAAATTCTGGAGTAGATTATTTAACAGATGTTTTGTGATCACTTAGGGAAGAAAAGGGAACCAGCATGAGTCAATTATGAACAAGTCATGCTAAACTAACCTCATTTCCTGTTTTGACAGGGTTACAACAACAACAGGAGGGTGACGCCAGAGCTGTGGTGGATTCAAGCCACACTTGTCAAGCACTTCCCACTTCTGAGACTTCGTGTTAGTACTGGGGGCAAAGCCAATCAGCGATCCTGCTCTTAAAAAACTGGCAATTCAGTGAGGGAAGGAGACAGGAACAGACAGCATGCACTGCTTTTATCACGGTAAAGCACTTCTGAAACCCAAGGAGAAGCTGGGTAGATTAAGTCCAAATAAGGGCAACAAAGAGAGGATTAAAAGAAGATGAGGCCTGTAGAAACCATACCCTGAAAGATGAGCAGGCTTTCGAAAGAGGAGCAAGGGCACAGAGAAGGCGAGAGGCAACATGTGGAGAGGAAAACAATCAGGCCATCTACTGGGGACAGCTGGTCCTCACCCAACCAGGCACCTCCTCACCCAGTGGTGATTATTGGGTCCGGGGAATGTGCCATCAGGAGCCCCAGAATCCCAAGGCAGCGAGCAGAATGCTCCTCCAGGGTGTGTACCACAAGCGGTGGCCAACGGGAGCTATCTGCAGGGTATACACGGTGCGTGAACTGTTGGGCTGGGGGTCCACAAGCTCCAGCTCATGGGGGTTGGGGGGGCACAGCACTGGCTGGGAAGAGAAGAGGGCTATGCTGGAGGCCTGCTCTCCTCGAACTGCTGACACCCAACTCTAAAAAGCCCAAGATTTTTCAATTTGAACCTGATCTTCCAGGTCTTTAAGAAAGTTTATGTCTCGGGGGTGTGGGGGGGAGAATACATTTCTTGTTTCTTAGTTTGATTTATATGGTATGTGATGCTCCATTTGTATTCCTGACCCAGGCCTTGCAAAGAAAACATGAGGGGCAGGCCTGGGTTTGGGAGGCACAAAATGAAGATGGGGGTAGGGGAAGACAATGACAGTCTTGTACTTCCTGATTTAAAGATCTGAGGAGGCTTGCAGGTGATTCGGATGGCTCTGCGCTTCTAGCAGCATTAAAGAGAGAGAACAAGGTTAGGCGTAAGATATGGGAATTTTTAATGGAAGCCACAGAGGGTTGAACTACTGAGGAGAGGTAAGTGGAGAAAACAGGTCTGATGACAGAACTCAGGAGCAGACAGAGGAGGAGGAACCACCTAGAGAGTGAGGAAGCACCTATGAGCACCAGGAGAGAGTGGTGTTTCAGAAGCCAAGATTATAAAGAGTTCCAAACAGGAATGCTTCACAACAATTGGAAAGCATTCAATGAATCTGCAATCAGCTGATGTGTGGTACCCTGGGTGGCAGTAAGTGGAGGGGAGTGGGGACAGGAGTGGAAGCAGCACAGGTGACTACTTTTAAAGAAGGCGAGGAGGAGAATGACTGGCAAATCCAAGGGAACAACCAAAAGGCACACGCTGTTATGAAAGCAGTGGGTGGGTCGAAGGCTGGCGGACCAGGTGGGGTGAAAAGAAGACTCCCCAAAACTAGGCAGGTGTGAGAAGGCAGCACACACTTCAGGCAAAGCAGAGGTGCATGCAAAGCTACAGAGGCCTGCGGGAACCTGTGGCAAGAGAGTAGGACCCAAGGGGACACGGATGGGGTTGAAGCCGGAGGCATAAGCAGGAACCAGGCCATGCTTAAATATCTACAATTTTACCCTGGGGAGGCACCAAAAGATGTTAGGCAGGGATTTTAAGCATGGCGGTATTTTTATGAAGTTCCCTCAGGTAGTAGTTTATTGAAGGAATGGAATGGGGAGGGGAGTGCACCAGGCAGGAGCCGTCTTAGCCAACTTGGAATGATGGTGGAGCCACAGCTTTGGAGAAAGTGGCCACAGGCAACTCAAGAAGTAGTGCCTACTTCATAAACCTCATGTTTCCTAGCTTGGTCCTGTTCAAATGCTCTCCATTCAATTAGACTATATTCCTCAATGGCAGAACTATACGTTCTAAATCACTTATGTCTTCTTTCTAGCAGCTGTAACCAAATTCACAGGGGAGAAACAAACAGTGGAGAAGAGACAAATCCTCCTAACAGAAGAACTTGGAGTAATATGTATAGATCCTCTCCCCTCCAGGAGGTGGGACTCAATCTCTCCCAGTCCCCACACCTTGCGGGCAGGCTGAACTTAGAGACTTGCTTCAAAAGAACAGAATGTGGGCTTCCCTGGTGGTGCAGTGGTTGAGAGTCCGCCTGCCGATGCAGGGGACATGGGTTCGTGCCCCGGTCCAGGAAGATCCCACATGCCGCGGAGTGGCTGGGCCCGTGAGCCATGGCCGCTGAGCCTGCGCGTCTGGAGCCTGTGCTCCACAACGGGAGAGGCCACAACAGTGAGAGGCCTGCGTACCGCAAGAAACAAAAACAAAAACAAAAGAACAGAATGTGAAGAGGGAAGGACAGTAACTTTACAGTGGAGAAGCCTGGCAGATACCACCTCCACCAGGCGATCAGTTACCACTACCAGTGACGTCATGTGGACACTGTGACTCCCTGATAGGATGAGGCGAGAAAGGCAGCTCATCTCTGTGATATTCTTTTCCCAAACCTGTAGCTCCAGGCTAATAGTGAGAAGAACATCAGACAAACCCAAGTTGAGGGATATTCTACAAAATACTTGACGAGTACTCTTTAAGTCATGAAAAGAAAAGTGAGAAAACAGTCACAGAGAGACAGGCAGACATAACAACTAAATGCATGTAGTATCCTGGATTGGATCCTGGAACAGAAAAAGGAAATCAGTGGAAAAGCAAATTCCAAATAAAGTCTGAAATTTCTTTATACCAATGCTGGTTTCTCAGTTTTGATAAGCGCATACAGTAATGTAAGATGTTAATATCAAGGGAAACAGAAACTGGGTGGGGGCTTACGGGAACCCTCTGCACTATCCTGGCAACTTTTCTGTAAACCTAAAATTATTCCAACATAAAAGTTTATCTGAAGGTCTTCCACTAAATTATACCTCCAAAATTGATGACATAATTATAATTAACATGTAGAAAATATGGGCTTAATTTAATAAGTAGAAGGAAACATAAACATTTCATAATTATCTATTTTAACCCCCCATAAAAATAAAAATGAATGCCCAATGGAACAAAAATATTCCTAAAAAGGTAACTGAAAACTTTACCTAATTGAACTTTAAGTTATGTTCCACCTCAATCATTTGACAAACATTTACTAAATACCCAATATAGGCTAAATCTCACTGCAGATTGAAATAAATAGAACATCATCCCACCTGCCTTTCTCCCTTTGAGCATCCTTAAGAATAGGTATGATATTTGAAGGTATTTACTGCAAAACTACCTAAAAGAACAAAACCTGTATTGCCAAACATAAGGATTAATACATTATGGAATATTTATATAACAGGTCACTATGCAGCCATTAAACTAAGTATGAAGATCGTATTAACTAAAGGTGAGATTCAAAATAAACCAACGGACTGCAGCTTAAAAATATTTATCTAGAAGAGGCAATATACAGAACAAGCTAGGATGATGGGACCATGAGTGATTTAAAACGTAATTTAAATTGTATTTTGTCTTACTATTTCTGTCTATTCTGTTGGGAGAAAAAAATAACCAGTGAGGGGTGGGTAATATAAGATAAGGCAGCTTGAAGGAAATAACTTGAGTTTTTAAATGAGTTCCTAAAGTTCTAAATACCTTCACAGGCTTTTGCTTCTTAACTTAAAAAACCAGACAGTATTTATGAAATAACAGTTTTCTGACACCCAGCAACAGGCAACACAGGCCAGCAAGCTGAGTCCTGTGACTGCCCCAGCTTACTGCCTGGAGTTTCCAGGTTTCAGTAAACAGAAGGGAAACCCAAATGGAGCCTGGTAGTCTCCCTGAGTTGAGACAGAATTCAAGATCTGGAGAGTCCAACTCAGAATTTCTGCGGCTGAGTACAGAAGAGGAGAACTTCAGAGAAGGTTGGGGAGATCCACAGAGGGTTCCCTCTGAGTGTCCAGCTGATAATGATCAGAGCTTGTGCATGATCAAATTCCAAGGCTGGGGAAGGAGCCACCAGAGAGGAGCAGATGGACTAATCCATGTGGAACAAGGCTGGGAACAGTTCCTCTTCTACCACTTTTCCAGTAAAGACCTCCTCACACCAGGACAAAAAACTGAGTCCTCAGAAAGGTGTTGACTCAGTACTGGGGCTAAATTAGCCTGTGACTAAAGGCTATTCTGGACTAAATGCTTAAAAGAGAGCTAAAATGCTTAAGAGAGAGTTTTCAAGGGATCAAAGTGTTCCAAGTAACTTAACTGCATCCCAGAAAAAAAAGTCCCAAAGTATTTAAAGAAATACCAAAAAAAGCCCTAGCACTCAATGTAAAATCCAGTGTCTTGCATCCAATCAACATCCAAACCCCCCCCCAAAATAAAAAATCCCCAGGAACTATATTCAATACCTTGCAATAACCTATAATGGAAAAGAATCTGAAAAAAACATAAATACTGAATATAATGAATCACTTTGCTGTACATCTGAAATACTGTAAATCAGTAAAAACAACAGCCACAAAACAAAAAAGCAGGAAAATACAATCTATAATGAAGAGAAAAGCCAATAAAAAAACATACCTAGGAAGTAGAGATGATAGAATTAGTAGACAATCATGTGTACTGGTATAAATATACTCCATATGTTCGTGAACGTACAGCACAATATAAAGAGAGAAGTGGAAGGTATAAGAAAGACTCAAAATGAACTTCTAGAGATGAAAAAAATACAATGGTTGAAATTAGCAAGAGATTATACACTGAAGAAAAACCTGGTGACCTAGAAGACACAGCAGTAGAATCTAGCCAAAATGTAATGCAATGGAGACATCGGGGGAAACAGAGCACCAGCGAGCTGTGGGACAAGGTCAAGGAGATTAACATACATTTAATTGGAGTCTAACAACTTCACATGTACAAAATCCGAGGGAAAGTAAATATTTCTAGAAAAGTGCTAAATGTCAAGGAAAAAAGAAACATACAAGTGCTCTCTCTACACTGGTTTCCAACTTAGCAACAGGCACCACTTAGTAGCTGAGACTGTCATTACAACAGAGAGTGAAAACTTATGCTGATGCCCAAGTATTAGCTGAGAGAAGCTGCATTCAGATACCTATGGTATTAAGCTGAGATTATAAAAGAATTATTTTCGGATTCCCACTTGGACATACAGAAATAATTTGATATATTATGGACTCTGAGAAACAGAGGAGCCATTTCAAATCTACTATGTTTGCCAGCTGGAATGACAGCAGTCTTGCATGTGAAGGAAAAAAAAGGCCTGCTCCAAATTGCTCCATGAAAGCTGTACCCTTTATTCTTTAAAAAAGCATTATTCCAAAATTTCAGGATTTCTAGTTATTTAGTTATTAGAGTTTAGGAAAGAACCTTTATTCCTAAGACTTTATTCATCTGAATAGCTTTACTTTTGTGGTATAGTTCCTTTCACTGTTAGAAGTTCTCTGATCCTGTCTCATAAAATTGACCTTCCCCCGCCATCCTGAACTTTCCTGCTTTTTTTCTAGGTATATCTGGGTCTGTCCATGGCCCTGATGGCAGGGTGCTCAGCATGGTCACTACTCTCCAGTGCTGGTGGTGCCCATACCAGCCCCACTTCCAATTCGGCTACTGCATTCTCACACACACTCCAAGGCTGTGGGGTGTGAGGAGCTGCCCACAGGGCTGGCTTATACTGCCAATTCTTCACACCCTCGACTCCTGATCACACCTCCTCCTCTCAAAGTCATACTTACTACAGTGCAAACAGCAACAACAGTTAACAGGATTGATGCAGCACTTTCAAGTCTTGTTTCCCCCAGGTCAAGACTTTTATTTTTGATGTATATTACATATGAGGCATATTTTCACTTTACATCATGTTTACTCACAATTATTGATATATTGTGCTGTCTTGTTTCTTATATGGACATCACTCAAGATACTTATAGTTGGGTGGTGATAATAAAAAGAAATCTTATGAACAATTCTTATTTAATAATATCTACAACTTACTGAGTGTTTACTATGTGTCAGACATTGCTCTATGTTAATATCTGTGAACCTCTTTCAGAAGGTGGTATTTATTTAAGGTGGGTTAAAAAGCACAGCAGGGTTTAATAGGCAGTCTATGAGGAAAGGCTTGCAGAAGGAAGTAGCCACAGGAACTAAAGCATGGAAGGCTGGGTACAAGTGCGAAGTTGTCCAGTACCGCTGGAGTTTAGAGCTCATCTGGGCGAAAAGCAAAAGGTAACATCACACAAAGAAAGCTGAGAAATCTGTACTTTATTCTTTTTTTTTTTTAATTTTATAGCTGAGTAATATTCCACTGTATATATGTACCACATCTTCTTTATCCATTCATCTGTCGATGGGCATTTAGGTTGCTTCCATGACCTGGCTATTGTAAATAGTGCTGCAATGAACATTGGGGTGCATGTGTCTTTTTGAATTATGGTTTTCTCTGAGTATATGCCCAGTAGTGGGATTGCTGGGTCATATGGTAATTCTATTTTTAGTTTTTTAAGGAACCTCCATACTGTTCTCCATAGTGGCTGTATCAATTTACATTCCCACCAACAGTGCAGGAGGGTTCCCTTTTCTCCACATCCTCTCCAGCATTTGTTGTTTGTAGATTTTCTGATGATGCCCATTCTAACTGGTGTGAGGTGATCCCTCATTGTAGTTTTGATTTGCATTTCTCTGATAATTAGTGACGCTGAGCAGCTTTTCATGTGCTTCTTGGCCATCTGTATGTTTTCTTTGGAGAAATGTCTATTTAGGTCTTCTGCCCATTTTTGGATTGGGCTGTTTGTTTTCTTAATATTGAGCTGCATGAGCTGTTTATATATTTGGGAGATTAATCCTCTGTCCGTTGATTCATTTGCAAATATTTTCTCCCATTCTGAGGGTTGTTTTTCATCTTGTTTATGGTTTCCTTTGCCGTGCAAAAAACTCTGAAGTTTCATTAGGTCCCATTTGTTTATTTTTGTTTTTATTTCCATTACTCTAGGAGGTGGATCAAAAAAGATCTTGCTGTGATTTATGTCAAAGAGTGTTCTTTCTATGTTTTCCTCCAAGAGTTTTACAGTGTCCCGTCTTACATTTAGGTCTCGAATCCATTTTGAGTTTATTTTTGTGTATGGTGTTAGGAACTGTTCTGATTTCATTTTTATACATGTTTTGCCAGCACCACTTATTGAAGAGACTGTCTTTTCTCCATTGTATATCCTTGCCTCCTTTGTCATAGATTAGTTGACCAGAGGTGCATGGGTTTATTTCTAGGCTTTCTATCTTGTTCCATTGATCTGTGTTTCTGTTTTTGTACCAGTACCATATTGTCTTGATGACTGCAGCTTTGTAGTATAGTCTGAAGTCAGGGACTCTGATTCCTCCAGCTCCGTTTTTTTCCCTCAAGACTGTTTTGGCTATTCGAGGTCTTTTGTGTCGCCATACAAATTTTAAGATTTTTTGTTCTAGTTCCGTAAAAAATGCCATGGGTAATTTGACAGGGATTGCATTGACTGTAGATAGCTTTGGGTAGTATAGTCATCTTCACAATATTGATTCTTCCAACCCAAGAACATGGTATATCTCTCCATCTGTTGGTATCATCTTTAATTTCTTTCATCAGTGTCTTATAGTTTTCTGCACACAGGTCTTTTGTCTCCCTAGGTAGGTTTATTCCTAAGTATTTTATTCTTTTTTTTGCAATGGTAACTGGGAGTGTCTCCTTAATTTCTCTTTCAGATATTTCATCATTAGTGTATAGGAATACAAGAGATTTCTGTGCATTAATTTTGTATCCTGCAACTTTACCAAATTCATTGATTAGCTCTAGTAGTTTTCTGGTGGCATCTTTAGGATTCTCTATGCGTAGTATCATGTCATCTGCAAACAGTGACAGTTTTACTTTTCTTTTCCAATTTGTATTCCTTTTATTTTTCTTCTCTGATTGCCATGGCTAGGACTTCCAAAACTATGTTGAATAATAGTGATGAGAGTGGATATCCTTGTCTCATTCCTGATCTTAGAGGAAATACTTTCAGTTTTTCACCACTGAGAATGATGTTTGCTGTGGGTTTGTCATATATGGCCTTTATTATGTTGAGGTAGGTTCCCTCTATGCCCACTTTCTGGAGGGTTTTTTAGCATAAATTGGTGTTGAATTTTGTCAGAAGTTTTTTCTGCATCTATTGAGATGATTATATGGTTTTTCTTCTTCAATTTGTTCATGTAGTGTATCACATTGATTGATTTGCATATACTGAAGAATCCTTGCATCCCTGGGATAAATCCCACTTGATCATGGTGTATGATCCTTTTAATGTGCTGTTGGATTCTGTTTGCTAGTATTTTGTTGAGGATTTTTGCATCTATATTCATCAGTGATATTGGTCTGTAATTTTCTTTTTTTGTAGTATCTTTGTCTGGTTTTGGTTATCAGGGTGATGATGGTGGCTTCACAGAATGAGTTTGGGAGTGTTCCTTCCTCTGCAGTTTTTTGGAAGAGTTTGAGAAGGATGGGTTAGCTCGTCTCTAAACATTTGATAGAATTCACCTGTGGAGCCATCTGGTCCTGGACTTTCATTTGTTGGAAGATTTTTAATCACGGTTTCAATTTCATTACTTGTGATTGGTCTGTTCATATTTTCTATTTCTTCCTGGTTCAGTCTTGGAAGGTTATACCTTTCTAAGAATTTGTCCATTTCTTCCAGGTTGTCCATTTTATTGGCATAGAGTTGCTGGTAGTAGTCTCTTAGGATGCTTTGTATTTCTGCGGTGTCCGTTGTAACTTCTCCTTTTTCATTTCTAATTTTATTGATTTGAGTCCTCTCCCTCTTTTTCTTGATGAGTCTGGCTAATGGTTTATCAATTTTGTTTATCTTCTCAAAGGACCAGCTTTTAGTTTTATTGATCTTTGCTATTGTTTTCTTTGTTTCTATTTCATTTATTTCTTCTCTGATCTTTATGATTTCTTTCCTTCTGCTAACTTTGGGTTTTGTTTGTTCTTCTTTCTCTAGTTCCTTTAGGTGTAAGGTTAGATTGTTTATTTGAGATTTTTCTTGTTTATTGAGGTAGGCTTGTATAGCTATAAACTTCCCTCTTATGATTGCTTTTGCCGCATCCCATACGTTTTGGATCATTGTGTTTTCATTGTCATTTGTCTCTAGGTTTTTTTGTTTTTCGTTGTTTTTTTTTGCGGTACGCAGGCCTCTCACCGCTGTGGCCCCTCCTGTTGCGGAGCACAGACTCTGGATGCGCAGGCTCAGCGGCCATGGCCCACGTGTCCAGCCACTCCGCGGCACGTGGGATCCTCCCAGACCAGGGCACGAACCCGCGTCCCCTGCATCGTCAGGCGGACTCTCAACCACTGTGCCACCAGGGAAGACTTCTAGGTATTTTTTGATTTCCTCTTTGATTTCTTCAGTGATCTCTTGGTTATTTAGTAACGTATTGTTTAGCCTCCATGTGTTTGTGTTTTTTATGTTTTTTCCCCTGTAATTCATTTCTAATCTCATAGTGTTGTGGTCAGAAAAGATGCTTGATACGATTTCAATTTTCTTAAATTTACTGAGGCTTGATTTGTGACCAAGATGTGATCTATCCCGGAGAATGTTCTGTGCGCACTTGAGAAGAAAGTGTAATCTGCTGTTTTGGGATGGAATGTCTTATAATTATCAATTAAATCTATCTGGTCTCTTGTGTCATTTAAATTAAAGCTTGTGTTTCCTTATTTCTTTTGTGTCTGGATGATCTGTCCATTGGTGTAAGTGAGGTGTTAAAGTCCCCCACTATTAATTGTGTTACTGTCGATTTCCTTTTATAGCTGTTAGTAGTTGCTTTATGTATTGAGGTCCTCCTATGTTGGGTAAACATATATTTGTAATTGTTATATCTTCTTGGATTGACCCCTTGATCATTATGTAGTGTCCCTCCTTGTCTCTTGTAACATTCTTTATTTTAAAGTGTATTTTATCTGATATTGAGTATTGCTACTACAGCTTTCTTTTGATTTCCATTTGCATTGAATATCTTTTTCCACCCCCTCACTTTCAGTCTGTATGTGTCCCTAGGTCTGAAGTGGGTCTCTTGTAGACAGCATATAGATGGGTCTTGTTTTTGTATCCATTCAGCAAGCCTGTGTCTTTTGGTTGGAGCATTTAATCCATTCATGTTTAAGGTAATTATCGATATGTATGTTCCTATGACCATTTTCTAAGTTGTTTTGGGTTTGTTTTTGTAGGGCCTTTTCTTCTCTGGGGTTCCCACTTAGAGAAGTTCCTTTAGCTTTCGTTGTAGAGCTGGTTTGGTGGTGCTGAGTTCTCTTAGCTTTTGCTTGTCTGTAAAGCTTTTGATTTCTCCATCGAATGTGAATGAGATCCTTGCTGGGTAGAGTAATCTTGGTTGTAGGTTCTTCCCTTTCATCACTTTAAGTATATCATGCCACTCCCTTCTGGCTTGTAGAGTTTCTGCTGAGAAATCAGCTGTTAATCTTATGGGCGTTCCCTTGTATGTTATTTGTCATTTTTCCCTTGCTGCTTTCAATAATTTTTCTTTGTCTTTAATTTTTGCCAATTTGATTACCATGTGTCTCGGCGTGTTTCTCCTTGGGTTTATCCTGTATGGGACTCTCTGCGCTTCTTGGACTTGGGTGGCTACTTCCTTTCCCATGTTAGGGAAGTTTTCGACTATAATCTCCTCAAATATTTTCTCTGGTCCTTTCTCTTGCTCTTCTCTTTCTGGGATCCCTATAATGCGAATGTTGTTGTGTTTAATGTTGTCCCAGAGGTCTCTTAGGCTGTGTCTTCATTTCTTTTCATTCTTTTTTCTCTATCCTGTTCCGCAGCAGTGAATTCCACCATTCTGTCTTCCAGGTCACTTATCTGTTCTTCCGCCTCAGTTGTTCTGCTATGGATTCCTTCTAGTGTAGTTTTCATTTCAGTTATTGTATTGTTCATCTCTGTTTGTTTGTTCTTTAATTCTTCTAGGTCTTTGTTAAACATTTCTTGCATCTTCTCAATCTTTGCCTCCATTCTTTTTCCCAGGTCCTGGATCATCTTCACTATCGTTATTCTGAATTCTTTTTCTGAAAGGTTGCCTGTCTCCACTTTATTTAGTTGTTTTTCTGGGGTTTTATCTTGTTCCTTCATCTAGTACATAGTCTTCTGCCTTTTCATCTTGTCTATCTTTCTGTGAATGTGGTTTTTGTTCTACAGGCTGCAGGATTGTAGTTCTTCTTGCTTCTGCTGTCTGCCTTCTGGTGGATGAGGCTATCTAAGAGGCTTGTGCAAGTTTCCTGATGGGAGGGACTGGTGGTGGGTAGAGCTGACTGTTGCTCTGGTAGGCAGAGCTCAGTAAAACTTTAATCTGCTTGGCTGATTGGTTGGTTGGGGCTGGGTTCCCTCCCTGTTGGTTGTTTGGCCTGAGGGAACCCAACACTGGAGCCTACCTGGCCTCGTTGGTGGGGCTAATGGCTGACTCTGAGAGGGCTCACGCCAAGAAGTACTTCCCAGAACTTCTGCTGTCAGTGTCCTTGTCCCCACAGTGAGCCACAGCCACCCCCCACCTCTGCAGGAGACCCTCCAACACTAGCAGGTAGGTCTGGTTCAGTCTTCCCTTGGGTCACTCCTTCCCCTGGGTCCCAATGCACACACTACTTTGTGTGTGCCCTCCAAGAGTGGAGTCTCTGTTTCCCCCAGTCCTGTCGAAGTCCTGCAATCAAATCCCACTAGCCTTCAAAGTCTGATTCTCTAGGAATTCCTCCTCCTGTTGCCAGATCCCCAGGTTGGGAAGCCTGACGTGGGGCTCAGAACCCTCACTCCAGTGGGTGGACTTCTGTGGTATAAGTGTTCTCTGGTCTGTGAGTCATCCACCCAGCAGTTATGGGATTTGATTTTACTGTGATTGTGCCCCTCCTACCGTCTCACTGTGGCTTCTTCTTTGTCTTTCGATGCGGGGTATCTTTTTTGGTGAGTTCCAGTGTCTTCCTGTCGATGACTGTCCCGCAGCTAGTTGTGATTCTGGTGTTCTGACAAGAGGGAGTGAGAGCACGTCCTTCTACTCCGCCATCTTGGTTAGGCTCTAAATTCCTTTAGTAAAGACAATTCCCAAATCTGTACTTTATTCTGATAACAGAAAGAATTCTCCAGCCACGAGAGTGACACTATCAGAAATACAGGTATTTCCAGAGACTGAAGGAGGCTAAACAGAGAAATATTAAGACCAGTAAAAAGCCTACAGTTGTAATTCTCAAAATATTTATATGTCTCACTACTTTGAAATTACAGTAGTTGTCACATCTGCTGCTTGATCTTGCTATTTAAGGCATTAATAAAGAAGCACACACATTAAAGATGTATTTTCTTAATATTAAAAAAAACCAGTACTTCAACATAACCGATTTCCTTGGTAACCTTACATAATTTATTCTATTCATTTCAGACCACTAATCTGATCTGGCAGTGAGGACCTCCTCAGGAGAACATGCCTCTCATAAAGGATCTCCTGCATCCCTCGCCAGAATAGGACACACAACAAGAAGCACCTGCTGCAGAGCCCCACCTCCTACTTCATGGATGTGAAATGCCCAGGATGCTATAAAACCACCACCATCTCTAGCCAGGCACAAACAGTAGTTTTGTGTGTTGGCTGCTCTAATGTCCTCTGCCAGCCTACAGGAGGAAAAAGCAAGGCTTACAGAAGGATGCTCCTTCAGTTGGAAGCAGCACTAAAAGCACCCTGAATCAAGATGAATGGGAAACGATCCCAATAAACATTATTTTGGATTAAAAAAAACAAACCAAACCAAAAAACAACCCACTAATCCGAGAAGGAGCCACAGGTTTCACTGACTACCTAAAAGATCCATGACACAAAAAAGATTAAGAACTCTTATTATCAGGGCAATTTACAGATTCAGTGCAAATGGCAGAGACAGAAAACTAGTACATAGAAGTTTGTACTCAAGAGAAAAAATGTCGGTTGGGATCTTGAAGGAGGCACGATGAATAAACTTAAAACCATTCAAATGTTAAAATCAATTTTATCAGGTATTCATTAATCGTCTACATTGTTAAGCGCTATGGATACTACAGCGAAAACAGAAAATTCCTTACTCTCATAAACTTTATACAACATGGGGGAAATATAAAGAGACATGTATTAGGGGACCTCCCTGGTGGTCTAGTGCAGCAGGGGGCACAGGTTCAATTCCTCGTCAGGGAACTAAGATCCCACAAGATGCGTGGCAAGGCCAAAGGAAGAAAAGGGGGGGTGGGGTAAGGAGACATATATTAAAAATAGATAAATTATGATAGATACTAAGAAAAAATGCAAATGCTATAATTAACATCATCATGGATAACTAGAGAACTTGGTTTAAATTAGGGGCTCAGGGAAGGCTCTTCCTCTCTAAGGAAGTGGCATTTAAAACAGAGACCTGAAGGACAGGCTGGAATTAGCCAGGTGACGGGTAGCTGAGAAGGCAAGTGTTCTACTGAACAGAGAGAGGTTAGGCAGGTGAATCTGTGGACCCCAAAGAAGGCTACTGGTGGCGGGCACATACCAAGCCAAGAGCACATGGCTCAGGATGAGGCTGTGACCTGGAAGTTGTGCTAAGGGTTTAAGACTCATCTTAAGTGCACTTCCACTTTAAGGAAGGACTAAAAGTACCCAATTTATATTTGTAAATGCTCTCTCCAGCTGTGATATGAAGAATAAATTGTAAAAAGGAAAGAGTGAATAAAGAAACCATTTGAAACACTGCAATAGCACCAGTAAGAGATGGTAGTGGCTTGGACTAAGCAACAAGCACATAACTGGCATTTTAAGCCAGTCAGTTCATTGTACGAAATCATGCCGCCCACTGCAGAACATTCGGCGTCCCAGACTCGAGGGCACTGTGAACCAGCAGCACTCTCAAATCAGTAAAATACTCACAAAAAGAAAAAGCAGCACACCTCTAAGGGCAGTGGTAAAGCCTCTGGAATGTACAAGATGACGACAGTGGAGACAGGAGGAGTTACTGAGATTGAAAAGGAAAGGTGCTGACTGGGATCTAGTGAGCAAGGTGGGTGAACAGGCCAGATAATACTGTCAAGGTCAAAAATGAGCTGTGCATATGGGAGAAAAAATTTGCAACATGTAGGACTTGTATTTAGAGTATATAAAGAACTCTTACAACTTCAAAATAAGACAAACAACCCAAAATTTTAAATAGGCAAAAGAACAGACACTTTTTGTGTGACAATACACACACACAAAGATGAATGATGTCATAAGGGAAATGTAAATTAAAACCACATAACATACCCATTAGAATAGCTAAAATGAAAAAGAATGACCATACCAAGTGCTGATGAGGTTGTAGAAAAGCTAGAACTCTCATACCCTGCAGGTGGAACTACAAAATGGTACAATCACTATGAAAAGGCTTGGTGGTTTCTGAAAAATTAAATGCACACTCACCATACAACCCAGCAGTTCCACTCCTAATTATTTACTCAAGAGAAATGAAAATATATGTCTATGACAATAGCCAAGATACGTACACAACCTAGGTGTCCACTAATGGATGAATGGATAAGGAAGACGTAGTATACGTGTACAATGGAATACCAGTCAGCTGTAAAAATGAAAGAAATCTGCCACAACATGGACGGACCTTGAGGGCATTACACTAAGTGAAATAAGTCAGACAGAGAAAGACAAATACCACATGATGTCACTTATACATGGAATCTAAAAAACAAAACAAACAAAACAAAACCCAGGTGGTTGCCAGAGGGGTAGGGGGTAGGGATGGGGGGGAAACAGGTAAAGGGGGTCAAGAGGTACAAACTTACAGGTATAAAATAATTAAGTCACGGGGATGCAAAGTACAACATAGGGAATACAGTCAATGATACTGTATTGACTTTGTATGGTGACAGATGGTAACTGTGCTTATTGTGGTGATCATTTCACAATGTATACAAATGTCAAACCACTATGTGGTACACATGAAACTAATAAAATATTGTATGTCAAATTACTTCAATTAAAAAATAAAGAAAATATACATCCATAGAGACTTGTATACAAATGTTTGTAGGAGCTTTATTCATAACAGTCACGAACTTGGAACAACCCAAATAGTCATCAACAAGGAAAGAGTAAACAAACTGTGTGTCACCGTGCAATGGAAGAGCACTGAGCAACAAAAGGGAAATGACTACACGCGACAACAAGGATGAACCTGGAAAACCCTATGCTAAGTGAAAAAGCCAGGCAAAAAAGAGCAAAGACTTCTAAATTCCATTTATCTGAAACGCTAGGTAAGCTGAGGCTGATCTGCAGTGATAGAAAACTGATCCATGGTTGCCTGAGCTGAAGACTGACAGCAAAGGGCACAAGGGTACTTCTTCCTGGGGTTATGTAATGTTCCATATCTCCACTGTGGTGGCGGTTACACAGGGTATATATTTGCCAAGACTCAACTGAACTTTGCACAAAGAAAAGGTCCATTTTGTTATAGATAAATTATACCTCAGGGCTTCCCTGGTGGCGCAGTGGTTGAGAGTCTGCCTGCCGATGCAGGGGACGCAGGTTCGTGCCCTGATCCGGGAAGATCCCACATGCCGCGGAGCGGCTGGGCCCGTGAGCCATGGCCGCTGAGCCTGCGCGTCCGGAGCCTGTGCTCCACAAAGGGAGAGGCCACAATAGCGAGAGGCCCGCGTAGCGCAAAGAAAAAGAAAAAAATTATACCTCAAAAGGTGATTTTTAAAAACTGAGCTATGCTACAAAACTGTGGGGCTGATTTTTTCTCATGGTTCATATGCTCATACTGAGGACAATTTCATAGGAAGTGTTACAAACAGGTTTTGAGCAATGGCAACATCATTAGAATAAATGCCCAGGCTTCCACAGTCATTTCTGAGGCTTTGGCGTAAATATAACATTTCTGGTACATTCAGGCTTTCTCCCCATCCTCCCCAGCCCCCTGTCATTACAGTCATTTCATAGCAGAGGCTCAATAATATTTGTGGATAATAAAGTTTGTCTAATGAAGGAGTTATCTCCTCATGCATTAGCACCACATACTGTACACGTTGTTAAGCAACTAAAATGCTATCAACTGTTAATGGGTTATTTTTAGAGAAAGCTATTAAGCTGTTCTCTAAGCTACCCATTTCGGTGCACTTTAATTATCTGAACACAAAACCACAGTACTTTGTTTCACAGATAAAAATTAACTTGTCTTCAGATGCTAAGTAAGTTAGACTGATCCAAATTAATGTTCCAAAAGTAAGTAGGTAGATAATACAAATGACTGCTTTAAAAGAAAACGTATTCGTTCCTTTAGCCTGATTCTCTCATAATTTACTAACCAAGAAAGCCAGTGCAAAGGTTTCTTTAGAGTGTGTGAACCATTCAGTGAGCAAATAAAAGCTAAAGTCATTTTAGCTGTAAAACCATCATAATTTTACATTATTTTAAGACTGAGTGCTCCAATAATACTTCAGATATTGCAACTTAAAATCTGATGTCATGAACACATGTGCACCCTTTCTAGGAAAGGTGCTCCATACAGCCCAGAGCTTGAACAAATTTGGTTGTCTACATATGCATTTTTAAATCTCTTCAGTAATAGGGGCCAAAGAGTCAGGTGAGTTCCAATTCTGGCCCATTCCCTTACTAGCTGAGACATCACTGAACTACCCAACACCTCTGAGCAACCATTTGCTTGACTCAAAAATGAAGAAAGCCTATGGGGTTATGAAGATTGCAAAAACAGCAGATGAAAAGCCTGAAAGATATTAGACCATCCCCAAAAAAGTGGAAGTCATTTTTAATTACTTTATTATTTTTTATTAATTTATCCAATGAAACCATAAAAAGAAAGTAACATCAGTAAAAAAAACTAGACTTCAAATCAGGAGGTCTGAGTTTTAGTCCTAGCTTGGCTATGCCCTGTATGTCTGCCCTGATAGTGTTGGCCAAGTTACAAAAAGAAGATACCATTATTCTGTGTTCAGGCTTCTTCCAAACATAAGTGCAAAACTTCTTTAAAAATTTTTTATATGTACACAAGAGACTGGAAAAAAACCCACACCCAATTATATGACTGAATGTACATACATACATATATATGCATAGATATAGCCATAGAAAGATGAAGACTTGTAGTGCCTTATACTCAGTAAAGGTTCTACAAATTTTTGGTGGGCTCAAGTACACAAATTATTAAAGGAAAAAGTATGAAAAACATTTCTCTCCGATTAATAGGAAAAATGCGTCTCTATTACTAGATCTAAGATACCCCATCAGAATTTAGTACCGTGACTATCATCATCCTAAAACCCCACAACCATAAACTCTGTTATTTGAAGCACACTAGAGCAGCACAAAGTCAGAGTTAGTACTCTGCAACAGATCCAATCAGTACTCTAATCCAAGCACTCCTCTTTAGAAATGACCTTTGGAGTTCACCTATGCTCTGAACTTGTCATGAGAGAGACCCTGATGAAGCAGATGGGCTACTACTCACTTGTGGATCATCCCCCTACATTTCCTTCCTCCTCAGATATTCTCTTCTGCCTTCACTGGCCAAGAATTCTAGGACGGTCCAGGTCGGGCTGGCTCGCGGTGAGCTCTTAGAACAGCCAGACGTATTGAACCAAGACTAAGAGCATCGAGTCTCCTCCAGTGCTATGCATTCCGGGTAGCCGCCCAGGCAGCTCTGCGCACCTCTGGCCCTGAAGTTGAGTGAGACACTGAGAGAGGACCTCAGTAACCATAATGACCACCGCTTACTGAGCCCTCAGCACAGTGCTGAGAGCTTCAGAAAAACCTTTACTTGCTGTCTTCACCACAACCCTATGGCGGTAAAGCACAGCCCCTACTTTACAGGTGAAGAAACTATGGCAGAAGGGAGGAGTCAAGTAACTTGTCTCTGATTACACAACCAGCAGCCAACAGAACTGGGATTTAATCCCAGGCGTGCTGACCTCCAAAACCCCTGTTTCTCAGCCACTACACCATGCGAGGGTCAGTAGTCCTCCACTGGCTATGCCCTTTTGCTGGTGATGAACCAAGGTTTGGCTCATGATTCTGACGGGGCAACTGTAAAGAAGCTGAGGACAGCAGACAATGAGGACAAAAACAAAAATCATAGTACTGACCACGATACAGAAAGCATTCTGCTTCCCAAGGGAGCCGATCCATTTTGAAGGTTCTGGCTATTTAGATCTTCTTCATCAGGATAAGCCAAAACCTAAAACCTGTCTCCTCTGAAACAAGAGGCAAATATGTCCTGTAAATGAGGTGTGGGAGAGCAGACCTGAAGGCAGGAGATGAAAAGGCAAACCAAACATGAGGGGAGGGAGGTGAGATCAGGGTCTGAATGGGGACAAGTAACAAGATATGCTGGAGACCAGCAGGAATGAGAATCCAGAGATTTTTAGTAGTGTCGATCGTGACAATCCAGTAATTTTCTTTAGCATATACCATCAGCCTGTAAGATCAGACAAAATAAACAGTTGGGTTCTCGTAAAATGGGAGTGGAGTCGTCAAAAGAGAGGAGAGGTCAGCAGACAGATCCAGACCCAGGCCAGACAGGACTAGGAGATTAGGAAACCATAAAGGTGAGGATCTCAAGTGGGGGTACAGGGGAGAAGGAGCAGGAGGAAAGGGAGCTACAGTCCGAAAGAGGATGACCTACTTCGTAAGGCCACCCTTGCTCACCTTTGTAAACTGTACCCCAATGAGTCAAGTCAGAGAAAGAAAGGCTCGGATGATCATCCCCATCATGGAAACTTTAGGTCAGTCAAGAAATGCAAGTTTCTCACGAACTGCCCCAATGTCAGAAATATTAACACCCACCCAGACCTATGGAAGACGGAAAAGTGTTTAAACTGGAAGCAAACAGCATTATTATCTAAACTGAAAAGAACTGCCCGCACAACTAAGCAGACAGTGAGATGTTACACAACAGATGCTAAACTAGGTAAAGTAGAAAACTGTAACATACAATTATAACTCTAAAATACCAGTAAAAAAATCTCCAGTCAGAGCTGGAAAACTAATTTTACTTCTTTCCAATAAAAAACCTTCTACAGTTGGAGTTGTTTTTTTCTTTCCCCAACCCATCATGATAGAAGAGGAAGTAGATAAGGAAAGGAAGACCCTGAACAAAATCTGATAATCATTCATATGTATGCATCATAAAATATACGCAATTAACTCTCAAACACTGCTGGTGGGAAGACAGGTTATAAACCCTTCTGGACAGGTTGGTAGGACAGTCCTTACCAAAATCAAACATCTGCACCTATCTTTTGATTCAGCAATCCCGCTCCTAGGATTCTACCCTAAACATACATCTCCAGTGATATGAAAATACATAAGCACAAGGTAATTCACCGCAACATTATTTGTAACCGCAAAATACTAGCAGCAACCTAAATACTCATACACTGGAGAAAGGCTGAATGAACTATGATACACTCACATGGTGGAGTACTATGCAGCTGTAAAAAAGGAATGAAAAAGATCTACAAACTAACACGGAGTGGTTCCAAGATACAATGTTAAGTAAAAAAGCAAAGTATAAAAGATTTATACTATGCTACCCTTCATATAAGAAAGAAGAGTTATAAAAAAACATAAATGTATCTGCTTATCTGTATAGCAGAAATATAGAAAGGATAAACCCAGAACTAAAGAGATCAACTGTATACAGGGGATGAGTGGGAAAGTGGTGAAGGGGAGGATGGGAACAGGGTGGTAGGGATGAGAAGGGAGGGACTGTTCCTTGAGTATACCTTGTGTGTAGCTCTTACTCCGAGAGTCACAGTCATATCACATATTCAAAAAACTAAAGAAACAAGAATGAGGATACGGGAAGAACCCCAAATGGAACACCAACAGTAACAAATGAACCTAACTGTATTACAAATCAATGACATAACCACACTGAAGGGCATGAGGAACTAGAAACCAGTCTAAGCAACTTTAGAAAACAGTATTTTAACTGCATGCTGTAAAGCTAAAGCAGGAAAGGGTTGAACACAAATCCTGTAATCTAATTAGTGAACATGTTTCTCACAAGGATATGGGTTAGCAATTCTGCATCTACTTTATGTATAAACAGAATGGGACTGAACAAATAAGCAAACAAAATGGAAGATAATGAGAGCCAGGCTGGGGAAAGAATACAAGCAAGAGGAAAGGCTAAAATAAACCACATGGTGTTGGATTGGAATCAGGGACATCAGTATGAACTCATAGTTTTTAACATATACACAGACAGAGAAATACAGATGTGTGTATGTGTGGGTTGGTGTACACACATCTATTTTCCCAGCTCTGTTCACTAAGAAGACTTAGAAGCAACTACACCCCAGTAGCAACGAGCACACTTTGCCCTTAAAAAGGTAAACAAGGGTGGGGTTTGTTGAAAGCAGTCACTCTGAAGGAGCAAACAAAGGTCGAAGTTGCAACAATTTGAAATAAAAAATGACAATACTGGATTACAAACCTACAGAATATAACAAATACCCATGAGTTCATACTGACACAAATAAGTAAGTGAATAAATCAGTGGGGAGAAGGAACAGCTCTTTCTCACAGAGGCACTCCAATCAGATGGAATGAGGAAAATAGAAAAACTGTCATTAGGTAAATACCACAATAATTTTTTCAGAAAAAGGTCCATGGATGGATGCTTAATCTAGTGAGTAGAAATCTGAGAAGAAACAGGGCATCTGCTTAGTCTCAAAGTACATCCTCTAAGATATTTATTAATTACAAAGGGGTAAATAGATGGACCCCATCTTAACCAGGTGATTAAAGTTAACATCCCTAAGGATAAAATATCTCCACAACACCAACTCTCTGATGTGATGTATCAAGAAAGGCACATCACTTCTGTTAAAACTGCATAATCTCATTCCATTCATGAAAAACCATCAGATAAACACAAACTGAGGGACAGCCTACAAAAATAACAGTCCAGGGCTTCCCTGGTGATGCAGTGGTTAAGAATCCACCTGCCAATGCAGGGGACACAGGTTCAAGCCTTGGTCCGGGAAGATCCTACATGCCGTGGAGCAACTAAGCCTGAGCGCCACAACTACTGAAGTCTGCGTGCCATAACTACTGAAGCCCACAGGCCTAGAGCCCATACTCTGCAACAAGAGAAGCCACCGCAATGAGAAGCCCGCACACCGCGACCAAGAGTAGCTC
This sequence comes from Globicephala melas, assembly GCF_963455315.2. Taxonomy (NCBI): domain Eukaryota; kingdom Metazoa; phylum Chordata; class Mammalia; order Artiodactyla; family Delphinidae; genus Globicephala; species Globicephala melas. The sequence goes on from NC_083326.1 coordinate 64,067,902, forward strand.
CCGCTCACCACAACTAGAGAAAGCCCGCACACAGCAACAAAGACCCAACACAGCCAAAAATAAATAAATACAATAAATAAATTTACAAAAACAACAATCCAATACTCATTAAAAGTGTCACGGTTATGAAAGACAGAGGAAGGCTGAAGAAATGTCACAGTTGGAAGAGACTAAGGAGACACAACAATTAAATGCAAAATGAGAACCTGGAGGAAAAAATGACATTGGGGGAAAATGGGAACTGTGAATAAGGTCTGCATCTAGTATTGTACCAGTTTTAATTTCTTGGTTTTGATGACATTCCTACAGACATACACCATGTTCACATTAGGAAAAGGTGGTTACATGGGAACTCTCTAGACTATTTTTGCACCTTTTTTCTAAGTCTAAAATTATCTCAAAATAAAAAATTACATCCTTTTGTTAAAATTATATGCATATATGTATATTTGTGTGTGCATGTGTGTAACAAAGATTTTAAAAAGAGAACAGAGAATGAGAAGAATGTGAAAAGAGAGAATGATGGAGCCACTGCCATGATTCTTGATAATTTCCCAATTCCTCAATTGAGTCCTCCTTCCCTTAGGTCCTGGCCTGAGTCCCTGTGTTTCAATAATCTGAGAGTGTACACAAAGGATCCCCAAAGACTTCAGAGACTGTAGTGGGATAACTGAGGACATGGAAAGGAGACGTGACCCATAAGCCCACCCCCAGCAAACTGGGGGCTGGCGAATAAGCCAGAACTGCAAACAGTCCTGATTGCTTTGAGCCCCCCCCCCCGGCAAACCGGGGGGCATGCGAATAAGCCAGAGTTGTGAACAGTTCTGAATGCTTCGAGCGCCCCCCCCCCCGGCCCCGGCAAACCGGGGGCCTGCAAAAGAAGCACTGAGTGCTTTGGGCACTGATCCATGAGATGTCCTCAGTATAATCAGAGTGGTGGGAACGCAAGGAAATGTCCTTGTGCTACTTCAGTATAATCAAAATAATGGTGGGAACTTTGTGCTGTTTTTGCGCTCAAGGAGGAAGCACAGCAGGTGCTCACGAAAGCCAATTATTGCTCGTATAATTAATAAAAACATAGGATGCTGCTTTGGCACTTCTGAAATGTTAAGAAAACAAGTCTTAAAGTGTAAATCTAGATAATGCTTTAATAAAAGTTACCACAGCAAGACAGACGGCGCTGTTTTGCCTGAGCGAGCGGCAGCCCTCTACTGCTGTGCTTTGGCACAATTCATCTCGTGTGATGAGCTTAGTTTCGGCCCTGTCCTAAGAAACTACAACAGAGACCGACAAGAATTCCATAGGATCCCGGTCAGCACAACCAAGAATTTCTCAAATGTTTCATTGCTCAAGTTACTGTGGAAATCTTATTTCTGAAATCAGTTTCTTTTCTTTTCTCCCCATATTATCTCTTCACTTTTGCCCTCGACCAATAAATATATCTGTTGCCAGACACAATCAAAGATCCAGACAGAGAGGAACACTGCCAGAGACAGTGGCTGCCCCCAGGTAACTCCCAACACTGATCCTCCGCACACTCAGAGTGACAGCTGATCTCCAGGACAACTGCTCAAACTAGGGCCTGTACTCCGAAAAATCTACCCATGTGACAGACTGTCAAGTATCTGAAGAAACAACCTTAAAACTAATCAAGTTTTATTTTGGGTCAAGTTACAAAAGCCCTGGTCTTGGAAGTCCTGAATCTGAATTCAAGTTCTTGCACTGTCACAACTCTGTGCTTGTAACCATGGGCAATTCTCTTAACCTTGCTGAACCTCAATATCTCCCCCATAAAATGGAAAGAATACTTATCTCTCATATATAGGCTTATTTGGAAGAATAAGTATCTGCGAACTCACTTCATAAATTCAATACAAATGCAAACAATACCACTGCCACCTACGTGACAACAATTTTATCAGAGTTCCAGCCCAACAATCTCTCTTTTTTTTTTTTTTTGGCGGTATGCGGGCCTCTCACTGTTGTGGCCTCTCCCGTTGCAGAGCACAGGCTCCGGATGCACAGGCTCAGCGGCCATGGCTCACGGGCCCAGCCGCTCCGCGGCATGTGGGATCCTCCCAGACCGGGGCACGAACCCGTGTCCTCTGCATCGGCAGGCAGACTCTTAACCACTGCACCACCAGGGAAGCCCAACAATCTCATGTTTTAATTATTTCATTATCATTTTAAAATAAATCAGTTAATAATTATATCAATTTTCAGTTCATCACTGTACACTGTATTATTTTAATTTTCCTTATATTCCCATTAGATATAAAAATTATGCTAATTTTTAAGAACACAACAACTATATAAAACTTTAAAAGAATTAAGTCCTACCATATAGTCTAAATATCTTAGCCAAAGCTACCCAATGCGAGGGCTAGGATTAACACTTGGTCCTTCCTCTGAATTCTGTGTTCTTTCCATTATGTAAAAATGTGCCCAGAAAGTCTTACACAACAGAACTTTGGGAAGCACTAAGTGAGAAGTGGTACAGAATGCCGCCTCCTTCAAAACTCAACAAAATAAACATGTTATAAACAAAGAACAAAGATAAGACTCAACTGAAGGAACACAGCAAGCAAATTTTAAAGGGCAACCAGGAGCGGGAGTGGCCACTAAGCACAAACAATACAGGTCCAGGAGAAAAGGAGCAGGCTTAGCAGAGTCATCTCTAAGAATGGAGATAAAGACAGAATGGGACTCATAAACACATTTAAAGTGTTACACACAAGGGGAATGCTAAATAAAAACAGACCAGAATATATTCTGCAGAACCGTGACATATTACAAAAGAATTTAAAATAAAAATAGAATTCTGCAAATAGCAGAATCAGGATTTTAAAAAAAAAGAATAAGTCAAGCAGAATGTAAATTAAAAAATAATAATTTATAAGGTAACAATAACAGAAATCAGTTAAATAGACGGAAGAGAGTGCAGATGATACCATCAGAGCTGGAAAACAGATTAAAAAAGAATTAGGGACTTTCCTGGCGGTCCAGGGGTTAGGACTCTGTGCTTCCACTGCAGGGGGCACAGATTTGATCCCTGATCAGGGAACTAAGACCCTGCAAGCCGCACACCACGGTCAAAAAATAAAAATAAAAGAATTAAGCTACAATAACAGAGGCCCACAAAAAGAGTTAAGATTAACTGTTTAAGATCAGAGAGACAGTAAAATTAGAAAATAAATAAATAAAAATCAGAGAGAAAATAATCAAATAATATTTTTTGAATTAAAAACAAAAAAGATATCATTGGCAAGAATAAAAGAATAGTGTGCCTACCAATCAGGGTTAAATCCAAGAGGAAGAGGCTCAAAAAGGAAGAATAACCAGTGGCAAAAGGAGGAAAAACGAAGATCTCAGAATGCAGAAAGAGATGAGAAAATGATGCACACCCGGGCCCAACTATGAGAAGTAAAATAAGTGAAGATGGTTATTCGCCAAGTTCATTTTACAGAGCCAATGCCAAATAGCAACTAATGACTCTGAAAAGTAAATCTTGACAACTTAACAAAATAGTAAAATGTAAAATGCATGTGAAAAGAAGCCGGAATGTAAAAGGGCACCCCTTCCCCCAGCTCCACGTTGGCAGGAGGCTTTCTGCACAGGGGCTGATTACTGGGGAAAATATGGGGAGTGACTGCTAGGTGCAGGGTTTCCTTTTGGGGTGATAAAAACGTTCTGAATTAGATATCACCGCCCCTCAAAAAAAGCATGGTCTCATTAAAAAAAAAAAAAAATTCTTTTTTCAGTTCGGTATATCAGGGGCTAACACTTAAAGAGTTCAACGAATTCCCTGGCGGTCCAGGGGTTAGGACTGGCGCTTTCACTGACTAGGGCCTGGGTTCAATCCCTATCCCGAGAGCCGCACAGCGTGGCCCAGAGTTCAACCTGAAAAATCTCTTCACTCTGGAGAGCTACCAGCAACCAAGACCAGGCACAAGAGCAAGGAGAAAAACTGGCTCTGAGTTCTGGGAGTAGGGAAGAGGGAGAGAAAAGGCATCCTGATGATATATACGTTTTATCTTGGCCAACCCACTCCACCAGAGTATGAAAACTGACAAGGATTCAAGGTAGAAGCCCTGCTAAGAAGTTAAAGAGCAGACATCTGGGCAAAACAAGAGTAAAAAGCCTTACAATACCAGGTTATAGTTAAAAATAATAAACTAGACCAATGGAACAAACAGATTCCAGAAAGACACAGGTAAATACCTCTAAGTTTAATATGAAAACTCATGTGAAATTAGACAAGGTGTCTAATACTGCTAAAATTATACTCTTAATATGGAATAAAATACATAAAGCATATAAATGCAGCATTCTTCTCTGCAATCATTTCCACACAGCTTAAAAGACTAAATTAAAGGTTAAAGGCCTTCATGTATTTCACCAATTCTGAAGCAATAAAAGAACACAGCAAACAATTAGTTGATGAATTTGATTATACAAATTTTTTAAAGCTTTCAGAAAAAAATTTAAAGGCTTTCAGAACATTAATGCTTAGCTTCTAGTGCATAAACGGTTCCATAACTTGAATACAGTTCAAACATCAGATAAGTGAGTAAAACTTAGAAAAAAGTTTGGCCTCACAAATAACCAAAAACAAGGCACCTAAAAGGTTTATCTCATTTCTATTCAATTACATATAAATAAAAGAATAATACCATGTTGTCACAGCAAGAGGGAACCAGGGCTGGGGTGGGGGACACAGAGCAAAGAGGGACTTTTAAAGATTAACAGGGACAGGTGCCTGGGTGGGGGGGGATGTGGGTGGGAAAAAAAGATTAACAGGGACAGCACAAATTCAAATGCTATTTCTGGAGAGCAATCTGCAGAAGTCCTATCTTTGACCTGGTCAATCATTTTCGGGGAATAGGTTCTAAGAAAGTTACTCAGAGGGGGTGGGGGTGGGGTCTTGTTTGTGCTAAAATGTTTACAGCTGCATCATTTAAAAATAGTGAAAAGGACTTCCCTGGTGGCACAGTGGTTAAGAATCCGCCTGCCAATGCAGGGGACATGGGTTCGAGCCCTGGTCCGGGAATATCCCACATGCCGTGGAGCAACTAAGCCCATACGCCACAACCAGTTAGCCTGCACTCTAGAGCCCGCGAGCCACGACTAGTGAGACCGAGCACCACAACTACTGAAGCCCTCGCGCCTAAAGCCCGTGTTCCGCAACAAGAGAGGCCACCGCAATGAGAAGCCCGCGCACTGCAACGAAGAGTAGCCCCCGCTCACTGCAACTAGAGAAATCCTGCACACAGCAACGAAGACCCAATGCAGCCAAAAATAAATACATAAATAAATCTATTTTTAAAAAAACAAAAATGAAATCAAGAAAACACTTCCATTCACAATACCATCAAAACAAAATACTTAGGAATAAACCTAACAAAAGAGAGGTAAAACTTATGCTCTTAAAATTATAAAACTTTGCTGAAAGAATTAAATAGATGGAAAAACATCCCATGTTCATGGATCAGGAGACAAAATATTGTTAAGATGGCAGTATACCCAAAGTTGATCTAAAGATTCAACACTATCTCTATCACAATACCAGCCTTTTCTTTGTAGAAGTTGACAAGCTGATCCTAAAATTCATATGGAAACTCAAGGGAACCAGAATAACCAAAATAATCTTGTAAAAGAAGGACAAAGTGACAGGACTCACACTGCCCAATTTAAAAACTTATTGCAAGGCTTCCCTGGCGGCGCAATGGTTGAGAGTCCTCCTGCCGATACAGGGAACACGGGTTCGTGCCCTGGTCCGGGAGGATCCCACATGCCGCGGAGCGGCTGGGCCTGTGAGCCATGGCCGCCGAGCCTGCGCGTCCGGAGCCTGTGCTCCACAACGGGAGAGGGCACAACAGTGACAGGCCAGCGTACCACAAAGAAAAAAAAAAAAAAAACTTATTGCAAAGCAAGTAATCAAGAAAGTAATCAAGACAGTGTGGTACTGGCACAAGGATAAACAAACAGAATGGAGGAGAGTCTGGAAATAAACTTATTTGTCTATGGTAAACTGATACTCCACAAGGGTGCCAAGACCACTTAGTGGGGAAAGGACAGTCTTTTCAACAAATGACACTGGGGCTTCCCTGGTGGCGCAGTGGTTGAGAGTCCGCCTCCCGATGCAGGGGACATGGGTTCATGCCCCGGTGTGGGAGGATCCCACATGCCGTGGAGCGGCTGGGCCCATGAGCCATGGCCGCTGGGCCTGCGCGTCCGGAGCCTGTGCTCCGCAACGGGAGAGGCCACAGCGGTGAGAGGCCCGCGTACCGCGAAAAACAAACAAAAAAAACAAATGACACTGGGACAACTGGATAGCCACATGCAAAAGTATGAAGTTGGACCCTTACCCCATACCATATACAAAAAGTAACTCTAAATGGATCAAAGACCTAAATGTGAGAGCTAAAACTACAAAATTCTTTAAAGAAAACACAGGGATTGTCTTACATTTGGGCTGCTAAAAAAACCAAAAAGACACAGACTGGGTAGCTTATAAACTACAGAAATTTATTTCTCACAGTTCTGGAGGCTGTAAGTCTGAGAACAGAGTGCCAGCATGGTTGGGTGAGGGTCCTCTTCCTGGTTTGCAGAGTTCCCACTGTACCCTCACATGGTAGATGGGACCAGGAAGCTCTGTGGGGTCTCTTTTATAAACAGCACTAATCCCACTCATAAGTGGACTGTGGACCTGTACATATCTGACCGAGGGATGAGTTCCAACCCTTAGAACCAATTCCAGTGGTCGTGGCCCCTCCCTTCTTGGCTCTGCTGAAGTAAGAACTCAGGGGTTGCCAGTGTGAGGGGGTACAGACCGTTATTTGGAGATGAGACAAGAGAGGCAGAAGTTGCAGAGAACTTGCTGCAGCAAAGGGCAAGGCAGAGTTCTCCTGTCAGAGGCAGAGCACAGGGGTCACCAAGCAGCCCTCTGAGGATCACTATATTTCAACTAAGCCCCTTAAATTTGTACTTCTGATATACCTGATAATTTACTTGAACTGTGTCATTTTATACCTCTGCTGAGCCTTGGAGATCTAGTCAGAATGTATTAAAATGTTATGTATTTTATACAAAAAAGTATTATAGTTTTAAATCTTAGTTGTATAAATTCATACAGTAAAGAGTCAAAACCCTAAGAATTATTAGCACATTTTTAAGAACAGGTGATATTTATGTGAAATGGACACTGCAGTAAAATGGTTACAGAAGATAGCAACACTTAACATTGAGCTCCACCTTACACTATAGCGATCAGCTTACGTGGTATCCACTCAAGGTAGGGGACATTAAGTTTCCAACTATCTCATTAAAACCTCTATTCTATTTTAGAGAGTTTAAAAGCCAAATATAGCTGTGTTAGCTACAGTTCCACTAGATGAGTCTATATAGCAGATGACTTCCCTAACCTCCAAAAGCCTAATTCTCCTCCCCCTGGAATATAGGCCAGACTTAGTGACTTGCTTTACAAGTAAAATGGGGTGGAAGTGATGCTGTATGTCTTCTGAGGCTAGGTCATAAAAAGGTGCTCTCTGGGAAGAGCACAGCCAGCCACGATGTAGTGAGGATACTCAAGCAGCCTATGCAGAGGGCTCCACTGAGAGAAACTTGAGCCCTAACCCCCCATCTCCCCACCACAACCAACCAGCGCCAGTGTGTCAGCTGGGTGAGCTAGGAAGCAGATAGATACCCCAGACCCAGCTGAAATCTTGGCTGCAACCTCATGAGGCCCTGAGCCAGAACTGCCCAGCTAGGCCCACTCAATTCCTAACTCACAGAAAGTGTGAGAAAACAAATGTTTATTGATGTTTTAAGTCACGAAGTTGTAGGGCATTTATTACACAGCAATAGATTAGTACTACAACAAATGAAATGAGGAAAAACAAGATTACAGAAAACTCTGTAGGTGTCATTTGGTCTAGAAAAGGAATGAAGAGAATGTGAAGACCACCTAAAAACATCTTCCTTCCAGAACTGGAGCATCAAGAGCATGGCAAAGCCATGGGTAAAGTCCTTTCCTAGGTTGTTAAGTAGGATACTTTAAAAAGTAATTTTAAACCACAAATACACACAATATGATTCTCACAACTGTTGAGTGAAACAAACCACACACAAAAGAATACATACTTTATGATTCCATTTATATAAAATACAAAGCCAGGCAAACATGTTAGAAGTCAGGATAATGGCTATTCTGGTGGGTGAGGGGTGGGTAGTGACTAAAAGGAAGAACACAGCAGGCTTCTGGAATGCCTATCACTTCTGCTTCTTGATCTGGGTACTAATTACCCAGGTGTGTTCAGTCTGTGAAAACTCACTGGGCTGAACAATTAAAGATTTGTGTACCTGGCTAAATGTATATTTCAATGAAATATTTTTAAAGATAAAGTACTATTTATTACTGCTATTAGGAATAATAACCCATAATTAGTGCTTTTCTTCAACTAAGGCCTCTCATAAAAAACTCGACCACCATAAAAGCAATTAGGTAGTTTCATCATATGCATTAAAACCATTTAAAAAAAATACAATTCATACTAACTCCAGGAACAAAGAAGAATGCTTTCTATGCAGACAATTCTGAGACCACTTAACAGAGAAAGTACCTCTCATCCCTGCCGCCCCCCCCGGCCACTCCCCACAGGTGAAGCAGGCTGGGCTCTCCCCACCTTCTCGGCACACACTATCCTTTGGGGACTCTCACTTGGCTCCATTAAGGGATAATGGAGAACTTGAGGGCAATGCCCAGCTTCTCCCCTCAGGGAGGCCGTAAGCCTCATCTTGGAGGCCACCTGAGATAAGTACAACTAACAGACAGACGCTGGAGGCCCCATCCCAGGGCTGAGGAAAACGGAGGAGTCTCCTAAAGTCACCTGCAGGATTATGGGTATCAGAGTACTTATGAAGTCTAGTCTAATTGGAAAACTCATCTTGAAGACTTATAAAATTCCACTGAAAACCTACGAAATAAAAATAAAATGTTCTTCTACACCTGAAACTAACAAACATTGTAAATCAACTAAACTTCAATTTAAAAAATAAATAAATAGGGAATTCCCTGGTGGTCCAGTAGTTGGGACTCTGTACTTTCACTGCAGAGGGCCTGGGTTCAATCCCTGGTTGGGGAACTAAGATCCCAGAAGCTGCGCAGTGTGGCAACAAAATAAAATAAGGGACTTCCCTGGTGGTCCAATGGTTAAGAATCTGCCAGCCAATGCAGGGAACATGGGTTCAAGCCCTGGTCCAGGAAGATCCCACATGCCACGGAGCAACTAAGCCCGAGAGCCACAACTACTGAGCCCATGCGCCTAGAGCCCGTGCTCCACAAGAGAAGCCAGTGCAAGGAGAAGCCCGCACACTGCAACGAAGACTAGTCCCTGCTCGCTGCAACTAGAGAAAGCCCGTGTGCAGCAATGAAGACCAAGCATAGCCATAAATAAATAAATAAACAAAATTTATAAATAAATAAATGTTCTTTAACTTTCAATGTTTGGCATCATTAATTCATTAACAATGGTGATACTAGACGACCATGTGATTTAAGAAGTACTTTTATAATTGTCTAGGAACAAAGAGAAAATACATACACACGTGTACATACACACAGACTTCTAAGTTGTAAGCGCCCTACTGTATTTACTAAAGGCTCCTCTGAGGTAAGGGTTGTGTTTTATTCATATTTTTATCCCAGCAAGTGCTTAACACAATATTTGCTGAGAGTCACTCCCACTTTAGCTTCCACATATTTAGTGCTGACAGACAGCACACCAAACACACAGAGCACAGGACCCATCAAAACAAACTCTCCACCTCACACACATTAGGATGGTAACTATCAAAAAACAGAAAAGCAGTACTGGTGAGGATGTGGAGAAACTGGAACCCCTGTGCACTGTTGGTGGGAATGTAAAATGGTACAGCTGCTTTAAAAAACAGTAATGGTAGGGCTTCCCTGGTGGCTCAGTGGTTAAGAATCCACCTGCCAATGCAGGGGACACAGGTTCGAGCCCTGGCCCGGGAAGATTCCACATGCCATGGAGCAACTAAGCCTGTGCACCACAACTACTGAAGCCTGTGCACCTAGAGCCCATGCTCCACAACAATGGAAGCCACCTCAATAAGCACGCGCACCACAACGAAGAGTAGCCCCCACTCGCCACAACTAGAGGAAGCCCACATGCAGCAACAAAGACCCAAAGCAGCCCCCCCCCCAAAAAAAACACAACAGTATGGTAGGGGACACTTCCCTGGTGGTCCAGTAGGTAAGACTCCATGCTCCCAATGCAGGGGACCCAGGTTTGATCCCTGTTCGGGGAACTAGATCTTGCATGCATGCTACAATTAAGAGTTTACACACCACAACTAAGAAGTCCACATGCCACAACTAAAACCTGGTGCAGCCAAAAAATAAATAATTAAAAAAAAAAAAGTACGGTAGTTCTCCCAAAAATTAAATACAGAATTACCATTCCACTTCTGGGTATATAGCCAAAGAATTGAAAGCAGAGTGTTAGAGATATTTGTACATCTACGTTCATAGCAGCATTATTCACAACAGCCAAGAGGTGAAAGCCACTCAATTGTTCATTAATGGATGAATGGATAACAAAGAAAATCCTGCCATTTGCAACAATATGAATGAACCTTGAGGACATTAATGCTCACTTATATGAGGTACTTACAGTAGTCAAATTCACAGAGAAAGCAGAATGGTTGTTGAAAGGGGCTGAGGAGAGGGGAGAATGAACAGCTGTTAATGGGTAGTTTCAGTTTTGCAAGATAAAAAAGTTCTACAGATCTGTTATACAGCAAAGTGAATGTACTTTACTGAACTGTACACTCAAAAATGGTTAAGATGGTAAATTCTGTCGTATGCATTTTACTGCAATTAAAAAATAATTTTAAAACCCCAAAACAAGCTCCACAAGTTACCTACTTACATCAGTGTTCAGCCTGCACCCAATCATTCATTTCAATGCTTTTATCTTCTAAACCCATATTGAGATGGATCAGGATTACAGTGGTTTAGTTGATGTAGTCATTTCAGCACTCAAAAGGCATGATCCCCGTTTCACCAAAGAGTGAAATGAGACTCTGAGAAGTTAAATGACATGCTGTCAATCACCCAGCTATTAGTGCCAGAGATGAGATTTTTAAATGCAGTTTCTAATTGATAAAAGAGATATGTTCCTGCTGCTCTTAAAGAGGCCTAAGGGGCACGAGGAACTTTATTTCTTCTTTCATTCAGGTATTCAAATAATATAGGGAAGTAAATGGAAATGTGAGGACAGCACAGAGCTAGCAGCCTCAGCTAGCTAGCTCAGCCTCAGTATACCATCACTGGTACTATTCCACCTGGCTGATTTGACAAATATTTTCTGAGCACCTACTATGTGCAATGTGTGTACTAGGTACTGTGGTGACAGCAGTGAACAGAGTCCTCACTCTCAAGGAGTTGGGTCAGTCCTTTGCTTCATCTCTGGTTGACTTTCAAGCACACGAGAGCTGTCCCAAACTTTCGCCATGCTTTCCAAGCCTTCGATCCTCCAGGCAATGCACTCTTGGCAGATGTCCGACCTAACCTCCTACTTGACTCAGAAGCTAAGGCCACCTGGCAAAAAAACCTGTCACATACCCTCAGTCTGCCATGGTTTCTCCAGTCATGTCTGTTCTTCTAGTGCCCTTACTTTCCTTCCCTTGAGCTAAGGGAAAAGACCTCCTCTAACCTTCCCAACTGTGATCTCACAACATGCACAACTGCACCAGACACAATGCAGGCACAATACAGGCCAGAGGCCTGCTCCTTACTGCTTCCCTGGAGCTTCCTCCCACCAACAGCCCTTCTGAACCCTGCCAGTCCAGCCAGCAGAAAGCAGTTGAGAAAATGATGACATTCACCAGAGAACTGAAATCTGTGACACAGAATCAAAGAGACTCCCTTAAGAGCATGAAAAGGTAACTCCCAAAGTGGAGAAGGTATTTGCAATACATAAACCTAAAAAAAGACTCATGTCCAGTATCTAGAAAGAACTCCTATTATTTAATAAAAGGCCAAAATCTCAATAGAAAAGAAATGCAAACAACCTAAACACTTCACAAGATAGCCAAAAGGCTAATATAAAACAGAGCTAAAATAATCAGGAAAATGCAAACAACACCCAACCCACAACAAATACCACTTCATGCCCCCCCAGAATGGCTAAAACTAAGATAGAAAATATGATGTGTTGATCAGAATACGGAGCAGTCTGAACTCTAATACACAGATAGTGGGCATGAATACAATTTAACCACTTCAGAAAATGTCTTGGCAACATCCACTAACGTAGAATGTATGCATACCCTGTGATGCAGCCACTCTGCTCCTAGGTATACACCCAAAAGAAATTTGCACACATGCACTAAAATGGTCATAGTAGCGCTAATAATAATGCCCCCAAACTGGAAACAACCCAAATGCATATTCACAGTAGGACAGATAAATAAATTATGGTATAGTCACACCATGGAATACCAATACTGCAATGAGAATGAATAATCCACAACCACACAAACATGATGCTGAATAAAAGAAGCCAGCTACCAATGAGAACAAACATATTATACGACTCCATTCATGGGAAGTACAAAACAAAATGAATCCATGCTGTTACACATCAGGATAGAGCTTCCCCCTGGAGAATGGCAACTGGAAGGAGTCCAAGCGGAGCTTCTGAGGCGCTGGGGTTCTGTTTATCTGAACACTGGTTAGTTATATGGGTGTGCTTAGTTTGTGAAAATTTATCAACCTGTAATCTTATGATATGCGCACATTTCTGTATGTATATTATACTTCAATAAAAGTAAAAAATTAAAAAAAAATTCTTAATAAGTAAAAAATAAAAAGGGGGAGAGGCAGAAAAGAACAATTATCACCAAAATTGAGGATAGTGGTCAACTCTAGAAGCGGATTTGATAAGACATTTCTAAGGTCCTGACAGTGTTCTATTTTCAAATTTGCACAATGATTACGTATATTTAACTTATTCTTTAAACAGCACATATAAAAAAGAATACAGGATTGGTTCAAAATGTTGGAGTAGAAGGCTGTGCACTCACTCTCTCTTGCGAGCACCAGAATCACAACTAGCTGCGGGACAGTCACTGACAGGAAGACATTGGAATTCACCAAAAAAGATACCCCATATCCAGAGACAAAGGAGAAGCCGCAATGAGACAGTAAGAGGTGTGCAATCACAATAAAATCAAATCCTGTAACTGCTGGGTGGGTGACTCACAAACTGGAGAACACTTATACCACAGAAGTCCACCCAGTGGAGTGAAGGTTCTGAGCCACATGTCCGGGCTTCCCAACCTGCGGGTCCGTCAATGGGAGGCGGAATTCCTAGAGAATCAGACTTTGAAGGCTAGTGGGATTTGATTGCAGGACTTTGACAGGACTGGGGGAAACAGAGACTCCACTCTTGGAGTGCACACACAAAGTAGTGTGTGCTTCGGGACCCAGGGGAAGCAGTGACACCATAGGAGACTGAACCAGACCTACCTGCTAGTGTTGGAGGGTCTCCTGCAGAGGCGGGGGATGGCTGTGGCTCACTGTGGGGACAAGGACACTGGCAGCAGAAGTTCCGGGAAGTGCTCCTTGGTGTGAGCCCTCCCAGAGTCGCCATTAGCCCCACCAAAGAGCCATTAGGCTCCAGTGCTGGGTCGCCTCAGGCCAAACAACCAACAGGGAGGGAACCCAGCCCCACCCATCAGCAGACAAGTGGATTAAAGTTTTACTGAGCTCTGCCCACCAGAGCAACACCCAGCTCTACCCACCACCAGTCCCTCCCATCAGGAAGCTTGCACAAGCCTCTTAGATAGCCTCATCCACCAGAGGGCAGACCCCAGAAGCAAGAAGAACTACAATCCTGCAGCCTGTGGAAGGAAAACCACATTCACAGAAAGACAGACAAAATGAAAAGGCAGAGGACTTTGTACCATATGAAGGAACAAGATAAAACCTCAGAAAAACAACTTAATGAAGTGGAGACAGGCAACCTTCCAGAAAAAGAATTCAGAATAATGTTAGTGAAGATGATCCAGTACCTTGGAAAAAGAATGCAAGCAAAGATCAAGAAGTTGCAAGACACTTTTAACAAAGACCTAGAAGAATTAAAGAACAAACACCTAGAAAAATTAAAGAACAAACAGAGATGAACAATACAATAACTGAAGTGAAAAATACCACTAGAAGAAATCAACAGCAGAATAACTGAGGCAGAAGAACAGATAAGTGCCCTGGAAGACAGAATAACAGAATAAAGAAAAAAACGAATGAAAAGAAATGAAGACACCTTAAGAGACCTCTGGGACAACAGTAAACAGAACAACATTCGCAATATAGGGGTCCCAGAAGGAGAAGAGAGAGAGAAAGGACCCAAGAAAATATCTGAAGAGATTATAGTCGAAAACTTCCCTAACATGGGAAAGGAAATAGCCACCCAAGTCCAAGAAGCGTAGAGAGTCCCAGGCGGGATAAACCCAAGGTGAATCATGCTGAGACACATAGTAGTCAAACTGACAAAAATTAAAGACAAAGAAAAATCATTGAAAACAACAAGGGAAAAATGACAAATAACATACAAGGGAACTTCCATAGGTTAACAGCTGATTTCTCAGCAGAAACTCTACAAGCCAGAAGGGAGTGGCATGATAAAGTGATGAAAGGGAAGAACCTACAACCAAGATTACTCTACCCAGCAAGGATCTCATTCACATTCGATGGAGAAATCAAAAGCTTTACAGTCAAGCAAAAGCTAAGAGAATTCAGCACCACCAAACCAGCTCTACAACGAAAGCTAAAGGAACTTCTCTAAGTGGGAAACACAAGAGAAGAAAAGGCCCTACAAAAACAAACCCATAACAATTAAGAAAATGGTATTAGGAACATACAAATCAATAATTAACTTAAACGTGAATGGATTAAATGTTCTAGCCAAAAGACACAGGCTTGCTGAATGGATACAAAAACAAGACCCATCTATATGCTGTCTACAAGAGACCCACTTCAGACCTAGGGACACATAACAGACTGAAAGTGAGAGGATGGAAAAAGATATTCCATGCAAATGGAAATCAAAAGAAAGCTGGAGTAGCAATACTCATATCAGATAAAATACACTTTAAAATAAAGAATGTTACAAGACACAAGGAGGGACACGACATAATGATCAAGGGGTCAATCCAAGAAGACATAACAATTATAAATATATATGCACCCAACACAGAAACACCTCAATACATAAGGCAACTGCTAAGAGCTATAAAACAGAAAATTGACAGTAACACAATAATAATGCAGGACTTTAACACCTCACTTACGCCAATGGACAAATCATCCAGACAGAAAATTAATACGGAAACACAAGCTTCAAATGACACAACAGACCAGATAGATTTAATTGATATTTATAGGACATTCCATCCAAAAACAGATTACATTTTCTTCTCAAGTGCACACAGAACATTCTCCAGGATAGATCATATCTTGGATCACAACTCAGGCCTCGGTAAATTTAAGAAAACTGAAATCATAACAAGCATCTTTTCCGACCACAATGCTGGAAGGTTAGAAATCAATTACAGGGTGAAAAAGGTAAAAAACTCAAACACATGGAGGCTAAACAATACGTTACTAAATAACCAAGAGATCACTGAAGAAATCAAAGAGGAAATCAAAAAATACCTAGAGACAAATGACAATGAAAACACAACGATCCAAAACCTATGGGATGCAGAAAAAGCAGTTCTAAGAGGGAGATTTACAGCAATACAAGCCTACCTCAAGAAACAAGAAAAATCTCAAAAAAATAATCTAACCTTACACCTAAAGGAATTAGAGAAAGGAGAACAAACAAAACCCAAAATTAGTAGAAGGAAAGAAATCATAACGATCAGAGCAGAAATAAATGGAACAGAAACGAAGAAAACAATAGCAAAGATCAATAAAACTAAAAGCTGGTTCTTTGAGAAGATAAAATTAATAAACCATTAGCCAGACTCATCAGGAAAGAGAGAGAGAGGACTCAAATCAATAAAATCAGAAATGAAAAAGGAGAAGTTATAACGGATACTGCACAAATACAAAGCATCATAAGATCCTAAAGATGCCACCAGAAAACTACTAGAGCTAATCAATGAATTTGGTAAAGTTGGCGAATACAAAACTAATGCACACAAATCTCTTGCATTCCTATACACTAACAACAAAAGATCAGAAAGAGAAATTAAGGAAACAATTGCATTCACCATTGCAACAAACCAAATAAAATACCTAGGAATAAACCTACCCACGGAAATAAAAGACCTGTACTCAGAAAACTATAAAACACTGTTGAAAGAAATCAAAGATGACAAACAGATGGAGAGATATACCATGTTCTTGGATTGGAAGAATCAATATTGTGAAGATGACTATACTACTCAAAGCAATCTACAGATTCAGTGCAATCCTGATCAAATTACCAGTGGCATTTTTTACAGAACTGAAAGCCTTTAAAATTTGTATGGCAAACACAAAAGACCCCAAATAGCCAAAGCAGTCTTGAGGGGAAAAAACGGACCTGGAGGACCCTGACTTCAGACTATATTACAAAGCTACAGTAATCAAGACAGTATGGTACTGGACAAAAACAGAAATATGGATCAATGGAACAGGATAGAAAGCCCAGAGATAAACCCACACACCTCTGGTCAACTAACCTATGACAAAGGAGGCAAGGATATGCAATGGAGAAAAGTAGTCTCTTCAATAAGTGGTGCAGGGAAAACTGGAGAGCTACATGTAAAAGAATGAAATTAGAACGCTCCCTAACACCATACACAAAAATAAACTCAAAATGGATTAGAGACCTAAATTTAAGACCGGACACTATGAAACTCTTAGGGGAAAACATAGGAAGAACACTCTTTCACATAAATCACAGCAGCAAGATCGTTTTGGATCCACCTCCTACAGTGATGGAAATAAAACCCAAAATAAACAAATGGGACCTAATGAAACTTAAAAGCTTTTGCAAAGCAAAGGAAACTACAAACAAGACGAAAAGACAACGCTCAGAATGGGAGGTAATATTTGCAAGCAATCAATGGACAAAGGATTAATCTACAAAATATATAAACAGTTCATGGAGCTCAATATTAAAAAAACAAACAACCCAATCACAAAATAGGCAGAAGGGGGCTTCCCTGGTGGTGCAGTGGTTGAGAGTCCGCCTGCCGATGCAGGGGACACGGGTTTGTGCCCCGGTCTGGGAGGATCCCACATGCCGTGGAGCGGCTGGGCCCGTGAGCCATGGCCGCTGAGCCTGCGTGTCCGGAGCCTGTGCTCCGCAACCAGAGAGGCCACAACAGTGAGAGGCCCGCGTACCGCAAAAAAAAAAAAAAAAAAAAAAAAAAGGCAGAAGACCTAAATAGACATTTCTCCAAAGAAGACATACAGATGGCCAAGAAGCACATGAAAAGCTGCTCAACATCACTGATTAGTGAAATGCAAATCAAAACTACAATGAGGTGTTATCACCTCACACCAGTTAGAATAGGCATCATCAGAAAATCTACAAACAACAAATGCTGGAGAGGGTATGGAAAAAAGGGAACCCTCTAGCACTGCTGGTGGGAATGTAAATTGATACAGCCACTATGGAGAACAGTACAGAGGTTCCTTAAAAAACTAAAAATAGAATTACCATATGACCCAGCAATCCCACTATTGGGAATATACCCAGAGAAAACCATAATTCAAAAAAACCTTAGTTCAAAACCATGCACCCCAATGTTCATTGCAGCTCTATTTACAAGAGCCATGTGATGGAAACAACTTAAATGCCCATCGACAGATGAATGGATAAAGAAGATGTGGCATATATATACAATGGAATATTACTCAGCCATAAAAAGGGACGAAATTGGGTCATTTGTAGTGATGTGGATGGATCTAGAGACTGTCATACAGAGTTAAGTAAGTCAGAAAGAGAAAAACACATATCGTATATTAACGCATACATGTGGAACCTAGAAAAATGGTACAGATGAACCAGTTTGCAGGGCAGAAACAGAGACACAGATGTAGAGAGCAAACATATAGACACCAAGGGGGAAAGTGGTGAGGGGGTGGTGGTGGTTGTGGGATGAATTGGGAGACTGGAATTGACATATATACACTGATATGTATAAAATACACAACTAATAAGAACCTGCTGTATAAAATATAAATAAAATAAAATTGAAAAGAAAAATACAACATAACCAACTAGGATTTACTCTAAGAACGCAAGGAAGATTCAATATAAGGAAATCCATCAGTATGATCCTCAATGCTAAAGAGAGAAAAACCATATGATCACCTCCATTAAGGCAGAAAAGACATTTGAGAAAATTCACTTATTTATGTTAAAAAAAACCAAAATAGAAGTGATGGATATTTCTGTAAATATAATAAATAAAATATACCTCAGCCTAATGCCAGCATCTTAATAGAGAAACACTAGAGGCTTTCCTGCTAAAGCCAAAAACCACATAAGGCCAAAATATTTTCCAATTTACATTTTTATAGTTAAGCACTACATTCTAGGATGCTAGATAAACATCTACCAGTTCTTGAATGCTACATTCTGCCTGCTGGGGTATCCAGAAGCATTCCTAAAGTTTCTATAAAACTTTAGCCCTCTTATGACTAATTTCTGTCTTATACTTTCTCTGTGGCAGGAAACAAATGGCTCTTTCCAACAGTTATGTCAGAGTGGACAAAGAATCAAAAATGTCTTTTCGGGCTTCCCTGGTGGCGCAGTGGTTGAGAGTCTGCCTGCCAATGCAGGGGACACGGGTTCGAGACCTGGTCCAGTAAGATCCCACATGCCACAGAGCAACTAAGCCCATGCGCCACAGCTACTGAGCCTGTGCCCTAGAGCCCGCGAGCAACAACTACTGAGCCCACGTGCCACAACTACTGAAGCCCGCGTGCCTAGAGCCCGTGCTCCGCAACAAGAGAAGCCACCGCAACGAAAAGCCAACGCACCACAACAAAGAGTAGCCCCAGTTCACCACAACTAGAGTAAGCCCACGTGGAGCAATGAAGACCCAATGCAGCCAAAAATAAATAAATTTATTTTTAAAAAAAGAAAAACAAAGAACATTCCTTCCAGCCACTCAGTTAAAAACTCTCTCTTAGCCAAACACACGTGAATAACCTAATCACTCGAGGTAAACTATTACTCTGGAACAACAGTATTAGAAAGTTCTTTAACTTTATAGTACAGAAAATAATTTTCCTCAAGGCTTTAATTCTGGGCCTAAATGATTTATCAATAAACTGAAAAAAGTATCTTAGACATGTCTATGATAAGTACTATAAAAAAAAAGAAGTAAAAGGAAACTATTTATTTATCTATTTAGGCCACACCATGCGGGTTGTGGGATCTTAGTTCCCTGACCAGGGATTGAACCCATGTCCCCTATAATGGAAGCGTGGAGTCCTAACCACTGGACTGCCAGGGAATTCCCAAAAGGAAACTCCTTAGAAGGAACCTAAAGCCAAGGCCTGACCAAACCTTTCTAATCCTCTCTTCAAGCCACTCCCATTCAGCTAGGCACCCATAGACCATGAGGGCTAGATGTTTCGTTTACCAATGTAGTGAAACAACTAGTGCGTGCCTGGCGTACACATACACTATTTGTTGATTTAATTAGTAACTGGGAAGCCCAAGTGGAGTTAGTTGCTCTGTCCAGAATGATCTCAGAACAGTGTTTTTACCACACGACACAGTAATTTATTTCCTTATCAGTCTGTCTCCAACAATGCACTGCAACATTCCTGAGGGAGGGCAGGAACATGGACCAGGGTAGGCACAGGAGATGCTCTGTTAAATCAAAGAATGGGAGAGGAGACTTCCCTGGTGGTGTAGTGGTTAAGAATCCACCTGCCAGGGGCTTCCCTGGTGGCGCAGTGGTTGAGAGTCCGCCTGCCGATGCAGAGGACACGGGTTTGTGCCCCGGTCCGGGAAGATCCTACATGCCGTGGAGCGGCTGGGCCCGTGAGCCATGGCCACTGAGCCTGTGCGTCCGGAGCCTGTTCTCTGCAACGGGAGAGGCCACAGCAGTGAGAGGCCTGCATACCGCAAAAAAAAAAAAAAAAAAAAAAAGAATCCACCTGCCAATGCAAGGGACACAGGTTGGATCCCTGGTCCAGGAAGATCCCACATATCGCGGAGCAACTAAGCCTTTGCGTCATAACTACTATGCCTGCGCTCTAGAGACCACGAGCCACAACTACTGAGCCTGCGCGCCACAACTACTGAAGACTGTGCTCCTAGAGCCCGTGCTCCGCAACAAGAGAAGCCACCAGAATGAGAAGCCCACACACCACAACGAAGAGTAGCTCCCGCTCACCACAACTAGAGAAAGCTTGCGTGCATGGCAACAAAGACCCAACGAAGCCATAAATTAATTAATTTTAAAAAAGGGAGAGGAAGTTGCTCAAGATCAACTAATGTTAGTCAATTGGTCATGGCATATCCCATGCAGACCCCACCCATACATACACTCCACTTCCCAGCTCCTACTAGCTGTGGATGGGTTCAGAACCCAGAGCCTGCCCTAAGACTCAGCATCTGAGAGAAATCTTGGAGAATGTCTATCCTGTTGACTTTCCAATGTATGGGAGCCCCAAGAGAAGCAAACGGGGAGAAAAAGCATTTCAGGGTTAGGCAGGTGGGCAGGTGGAACAGGCTGGATGCATAATGGTGAGGTAGCTCTAGATGTTTGTTGGGGAATCAGTTGTTTTTTATTTAGTAGATATGTTAATGTGAGATGAGGAATAAATTATAGATGATTCCTGGGAAAACTCAACTTGGATGCTTTTCATGAGACTCTTTTTATAAATACTTGAGAATTGAGAGCATTCCCATTAAATTCATGGGAATGGCCTATCATTTAGAGCTAACCACCAGGCTGTTATTAATATAAATTTAATTTTGTTTGAGTTTTACCTGCACTCAAAACCGTTCAGAAACTCTGGATATTCTGCTGCTCATCTAAGCTGGTCTCCTCACATCTTTGAGCTCCAAAAAGCATAGAAGAGACATTTTTATTAAAAGTTAAATTAACAGTTAACAAGCAAAACTATGAATCTGAATCCAGATGCATTTCCAGGTCTCGAGCCTTTATAGATGATATATACTACTGCTGGCCCTGCCTTTCAAACAGGTGGTACAAATACCCCCAGCAGAGCTCCAGGGAGGGCAGGAGGGAGCACTACAGCAGAGAGTAATAAGCACAAGTTTACAGAGGAGACGAACCTTAGAGGAAAACTGGACTTGAACAGGGCCCAGTGTTTCTTGGGGATGGGTTGGAGGGAAATACTGCTGGCCTCTTAGCAGGATGGTCCTCCAGTGCAGGACTACACCGTGAGCTGCAGGTTGTTCAGCACATCTGCCTTGACCATACACACACCGAAGGCCAATAACACTCCCCAATCAATTTAACAACCAAAAAACAAAACCTAACCCACATACATTTCAAAATGCCACTGGAGAGGGGGTAAAAATCACACCCACTGAATACCCCTAGATAAGAAGAAAGAA
Organism: Globicephala melas; assembly: GCF_963455315.2. Lineage (NCBI taxonomy): Eukaryota > Metazoa > Chordata > Mammalia > Artiodactyla > Delphinidae > Globicephala > Globicephala melas. Next base: position 64,089,537 of record NC_083326.1, read on the forward strand.
GAGAAAATAAGCACAAGCAGGTAGAGAGCATAAGAGAGACAAGGAAGGGAACACAAAATGTGATGAGGAACTGGCAGAAAAAGGGCATCCTCTAATGACTTTCACCTAAAAAATCAAGTCTAAACTCAGTAAACAATGTCCTTCAGAATCTGGCCAGGCCCATCCCAACTGTCTCAACTCCAGCTTTCTTCCGAAGGCACTCAATCCATACCCCTAGCTTCCCAAACAACTCCTGGTTTTCCTGACCTGATGTGCTGTTTTCATACTTCTGTGCCTTTGCATGTACGTCTTCCTCTACCTAGAATGCACTTCTCAAGGCAAACTTCCAGTCACATATCAACATCCAGCTCAAAAATTTGTGAAGCCATACAAAGACAGCCCCGTCATTCAGGCCTTCTTTTTTCCTCACAATACTGCACACGTCCCTTCTGTATGACACTGGTACATTCTTTGCATTACTGCCCAACTCCATCCCACTATCTGGACTAAGGGGTACTAAAAGGCTGAGACGATGTGCATCCTAGCATATAACAAGTGCTCAGTTAAAGTTTTCTGAGTGAATAACCTCGTATGAAAGGTTTTTGGTTTTTTGGCGGTACGTGGGTCTCTCACTGCTGTGGCCTCTCCCACTGCGGAGCACAGGCTCCAGACGCGCAGGCCCATCGGCCATGGCTCACGGGCCCAGCCGCTCCGTGGCATGTGGGATCCTCCCGGACCGGGGCACGAACCCGTGTCCCCTGCATCGGCAGGCGGACTCTCAACCACTGTGCCACCAGGGAAGCCCTGAAAGGTTTTTTAAAAGGCTAAAATGTAAAAAAAAAAACAACAAAAAAAAGCTAAAACGTGACACAGGGCTTCCCTGGTGGCACAGTGGTTAAGAATCCGCCTGTCAATGCAGTGGACATGGATTCGAGCCCTAGTCCAGGAAGATCCCACATGCTGCAGAGCAACTAAGCCCGTGCTCCACAACTACTAAGTATGCACTCTAGAGAGCCCGTGAGCCACAACTACTGAAGCCCACACGCCTAGGGCCCGTGCTCTGCAACAAGAGAAGCCACTGTAATGAGAAGCCCGCACACTGCAACAAAGAGTAGCCCCTGCGTGCAGCAACGAAGACCCAAGGCAGCCAAAAAATAAATATAAAAAAATTTTTTAATTAAAAAAAAAATAAAACATGACACAAGCAAAAAGCAGACAACAGATATTTTCTGTTACTGAAAACATGTATTTTCTCAACTTGGGTCTTTGGTTGAGTATCACTCAGGAACCAGATTAGGATACTCTATCACTTGCGAGCTGGGTGTCCATGGGCAAGTTAACCCTTCTGTGTCTCAAATTCCCACTTACTTAAAGTAACCACCTTGACAGTGTGAGGATTAATTAATGTATGTTAATTAATTAATGTATGTATGTTTAAAAAACAAAACGTAACAAAAGTTCTATTAGTCTGCCATAACGACAAAAAAACTTCACAGGACAGGATATTATACCATCAGGAATGTGATCACAATGAAATTTTAGTAGGAACCATCTGGTTTTTTGGGTTTTTTTAAGGTCTCACATATTTATTACTGAGCCAAAGCACTAGTGCACAAACACACAAAGAGAAAAATCATTTTCGCAATAAAACACATCCAGCTGTTCAGACAGTAGTGATGTTCTCAGAGTGACATGGTAAGATGCAGCATAAATATGTGTGCCACCTCATATGCAAGGCTCCTTATAGACCCAGCTTGGTTCTTCTCCAATGTCTTCTCTTGGAGTTGTATCTGATTTTATTACCAGTTTTCACTGGAATCCATTGGTGAATGGGATGATTCTGCTTTTGTTTCTTGGCCAAGAATCGCTTGATCCTGAAGTCTTGTGAGAAGGCATGGTGAGGAGCAAACTCAACCACACACAGGATGGCAGAGAAGAGAAGAGAGCCCATCTGTTAGAAGAGTTGAAAGTTAACAAATCTAACAGCTGCTCTTCCAGCTGCACGGTGCTCTCTACAGTATTTAAACCAATTCCTAATGACCACGACCTCCCTTGGCTCCTTTGATAGTGTGAACTCTGGTTCACTGGTCTCCAACCACATTTCCTCCGTCCTCTTCTGTAACTTGCCCTCTATTGACACCTGAAGTCAGGCATTCCTTTGGCTCAGCTCTCACATTTTTCTCACCTTGTCCACTCTCAAGGCTTTAATTAGTGTCTCTATGGAGATGACCCCACGACCTCTCAGTCACATTTTAGAAAGTGTTTCAAACTGAACTTATCCAAAATACTTATCTTAATTAGATGACCAAGCAAAGAGCTTCAATTTCTCCTCTTTCATACTATTTTTTTTTTCCTGATTCTTATACATCTCACCAGTCCAGAGCTTCCTCTTCCTCTGCTCATCTATTAAAAGCACTTGTTTGCCAGAGCTACCTCTTTGGTCTTTCTCTTCTGTCTCACTGGTTCTTAACCTTTCTGGGATAATGGACCCTTTGAAAATCTAATGAATGCTGTGGATTGTGTCACTAAAAAGGTAAACATACAGAACATATGCATGCAATTTCACCTAACCAATGACCTCAAGTACGAATCTGTCCTCTGGACTTCCCTAGTGGCACAGTGGTTAAGAATCCGCCTGCCAATGCAGGGGACACGGGTTTGAACCCTGGTCTGGGAAGATCCCACATGCCACAGAGCAACTAAGCCCATGCACCGCAACTACTCAAGCCAGTGTGCCTAGAGCCCGTGCTCCGCAACAAGAGAAGCCACTGCAATGAGAAGTCCGTGCCCCGCAACGAACAGTAGCCCCAGCTCGCTGCAACTACAGAAAGCCTGCACGCAGCAACGAAGACCCAACACAGCCAAAAATTAATTAATTAAAAAAAAAGAATCTGTGCTCCTCCACCCAAGACTATCACTTACACAAATTTTCATCTCCAGATTTTACTTCCCTCTTATTTTCAAGATGCCTTCTGGATATAGTTTAAATGGCCTAAAGGCATCACAAACTTAACAAGTCCAAACCAGAACTCACTATTTCTCCTCAGCAAACCTCCTCTGCCTATATGGTATTCCTTCTCTTATAACAGCACCACCATCCTCCCAGGCTCCCACGCTAGAAGCCTTGGAATTAACAGCCATGTCCATGCCATATCATCAAGCCTGGAAATCCCTCTCAAATCCAAATCCCACCTCTCTCACCTCTTACCCATTAAGACCTCACTCATCATCCTCTGCTTCATCCCACACTTGCCATGATTAGAAGTCCATCACTCTTCTGACAAGAGCCCCTGTTACTGATTCTATCTTTATAAGGGCTCTCATCTCCATCTGCTATTTTCCATGCCCACTATATTACTTCACCTCTAGAAGGTTACAACAGCCTAGGTGATTCCCCACCTGTTTTTTTTCCTGTCATTTCCACCAGTGTTGGTCTATCGTCCCACCAAATTCCAAAACTGACCATGTGCCTGCCTCTTTTCAAAAACATTCATGCATCTCCACTGCACAAATATACAAACAAATTCAGTTTCGCCTTTAGAGTCCTCTACAAGTTTGTCACCTAAATACTTTTCCAGGATTAGATTCCACAGCTCAAACTGTCACTTTCACCTATTATCTTTCTATCAAAATCACACTCACTCCTAAAGACCCAATTCAAACCCCACTTTTCATCTTTATATCCTCCACTTGATGATTAGGAAAGGACTCTGCAAGAAAAAGGCAAATTCCTAATGAATTGATTCAGGAAATTAAAAAAGAAAAACCTCTTTTCCTGAAAATCCTTAAATCCTTCTGGAAGCATTAATTTTTTAAAAATGTCACTATTCAAATATTAACATTTCAATCAAGAAATCCTCCATAAACTCAACATTGTTAACCAACATTTACTAAATGCTAATAGCATACGACGTAGATTAAATTCTTATATTAAATAAATATCATCAACCTGAAGATAAAAAGCTATAATTTGGACCCAGATTCTAATTCCAATAATATTTGTACTTGGATCTTACTTAAGAAAAGAACATCATAGTAAGAGGACTTGATATTTCACCTGACAGAGACTGAGAAGGTCAAATAAGCCTACAGCAGTGACAGAAAATTACCAGAAAATTATCTAAATCAGCTTCAGATTAAAAAGAAATAAAAAAAAACTTGCAACTGAAATGTCATAAAACTAGTTTTTTTTAGTACATATTTTAAAGGACTGAAGGACGTGATGGGCAATTCTGAACCTCTCATAAAGAGACATGTTTACTGGGATACTTACCAGCAGGTGCAACAGAAGTGATGCTGCGGGCAGTTCTTTCTCTCCGTTACATTCTAGGACCTTATTTCTTTTAGGCCTGACCTAATTTAATTTCTCTTTTGGCTCCTAAGCCTCTGAGTTCATGTTAATTTTCACAGTTGTGCACTGTGAAACATTTTGCTCCTAAAGAGTATGAAAATATTCAAGATTCAATTAAAGTCTTTTTTTAAAAAATAATTTTAACTAACACTTGGCAAAACATGCCCTCTATGGTATTTCTAAAATTATGATCATTCAAATTTGAATACATTTCTGAAATAGAAATGCTAAGAGTAAAACATCCTAAAATTCTAATATGATTAATAACACTATTTAAGGAAAGTGGGGTGTAATGAAAAGAACTGCAGCAACTGAAACAGGATCTCAGTCCACAATCTCAAGTATGCCTCTTTAGTTGTATGACCTTAGGAACTGGTTTCACCTCGAAATACTTTCTCATCTGAAAGACATCACCGCGTTCCCCTCCCTGCAGCTGTTTGTTCAAATGAGATAATGGACCTAGCACAGTACCTGCCACGAAGTGTTCAATAAATATTAGTTCGCTTCCTTCGTTCAACAGAAAAGACACACTCACGAGAAAATTTCGGTGTAAGGGAGTCTACACTTGCACAGGTCTTCACCAGCACAAAACACCACAGCTAGGTGGTCCTAATGAAAAACAAGACTGTCACCCCGATTCCACAAACGCTTCGGTGAGCTGGATCGAGACGAGAGAGCCTGAATGTGATTCTGCAAGAACTCCATTAGAGCTACACACATACTGACCACTAAAGCATTAACAGAGAAAGTTCACAGTAATTGTGCTAAAACGTCTGGATGCCTTTATGCTGGTAAGAGAGCCCACGCGGAGCAAGAGAAAAACAAGTCAAATTAGGCCCAACTCCAAATGACTCCTTAATAAACCAAAAGAGCAATACTGGCTTATCCTTCCTGAAACGCTAGCAGTACGGTATTAAAAACCCTTTGAAGACTTCAAGATTGAAATATTCCACAACGAACACTGGTGCCACTAACGCCTTTTAGAAAGCCTGCGTAGGAGAGCCCGCCTCGCACCACGGAAGGCACTTAACGAAAGCCGTTCGCGGAAAACGCAAGCGAGGGGAGGAAAATCATATGATTATTTCGGAGCTGTGCACACACGCCGCGACGAGCATCCGAAGGAATTCGAGGCCGCGCTGTGCGCACACTGGGGGCGGGGGCGCCTCGCTGCCGGTCCCGGGGTCCCGGCCCCAGCCTCCGCCCCTCGGGCCCAGCGAGGAGCAACGCCCAGGCCCGACGGCCCGGCCCGGCCCGAGGCCCCCAGCTCGCGGACGACGGCGCAGCCCAGGTGGAGGCCGAGGTCGGGGGCCGGGGCCGGGCCAAAGCCCGGGCGAGACCGCGGCTGCGTCCGCCAGGCCCAGACAGGGGCGGCCGAGCTGCGGGGCGCGGACACTCACCACACCATGCCGTAGGCGCCCTCGCCGATGTAAGAGAGATTCGTGTAGCGCGGCCCCACGTCGAACACCTGCCCGCGGACCATCTCGGGGCCCGCGCCCGCCGCCGCCGCCGCCATGTTGGCTGCCGGGCCGCCGCAGCCGCCGCGCTGGGCTCGACGCTCCGCGGCCGCCGCTTGGCCCACGCCGCGCCTCCCGGGGGACCGCGCCGCCGCCGCTGCAGCCGCCGCCGCCGCTGGCCGGGAGGAAAGAGGGAGGCCGCCGCTCGGGAGAGCCGAGGAGCAGCCAGCCGCTCGGACCGACTGCCTGCCTGCCTGACTGACGGGCGGGCCGGCAGGCGGAGGGAGGGGCGCGCGCCGATGAGGGCGTCGGGCGGGGCCGGGAGACGTGCGCGCGGATTGGCTCCCCGCGCACGGGGGCGGGGCTGCGCAGCCGGCGGAAGCCGCGCGCTCGGGGCGGGGCACTGCGGCGGCTCTGCGGGACGCGGTCACGTGCACTCGCGGGAGGCGGACCCCTAGGCGCAGGGGACGCGGAGGCTGAGCCAGTGGGCCTGCGGGGCCTAGGAAAGGAACCTCCACCATACCTTGCCGCGCGCCCTGGCCATGCCTGTGCGAGTCCGCGGCCCACACGGACAGAAACTGGAAGGGTGACCGAGACCGAGAAAGACATTTGCATCCTGAGAAAGTGTGAAACCTAGAGGTGGAGGCCGAGACGAGAGGCCAGGACGGGACCCGCTGATCAGACAGAGGCTCGTTCAACAAGTTACCCTGATCCTGTGCGTCCACTCTGCCACGAGTTACATTCCAGCAGAAGGAGATGTGGATCGATGGATGGATGGGTCGCGAGGAAGGGAGGGAGGGAGACTCGAGTTGTGATAAGTGCTATGATGAAATATAAAGATCAGTAAGGGGTTCGGGAGTACGGGGCTGAGACACTGAAAAAAACATTGAGATTCAGAGACTGAGACTCAGATTGGTACAGATGGACAGCGTCTCAGACATAGGACATACTGAAATAGAAACGCAAAGATAGAAACACTGAAGTCCAAAGCATCAAGATCTAGAGAATATGAGACAAACACCCTGAGCCTCAGAAATAGTCACAGACACCAGAGGTTGAAAAATAAAAGTCGGAATCTTGAAGCAAGTGAATGCCAAGAATAGCTAACAATGAGACAGAAGATGATCTAACCACTGCTTCTGAACCGACACCCGGGCCATCTCTGGGTGGGGAACCCTGCATCCTGATTGTCCAACATTGTGATCTTGTAAGCCTGGACGTCCAGGCATCAACAACAAAGATCAACTAGACAATATCAAAGGTGAATAAGGAAAAAAAAAAAATTTAACCCTCTGGGGAGAGAAATATGTGGCATATGAGAAAAATAAAGTGCTAGAGCCAAAAATTACTCCTTTGCAATATATTTAGTCCATGAAGCAGAGCCCAGTTCCAGAAAACACCTAATTCTTACTCTCAACTAAAAGAGGACATTGCATCTTTTAAAGAACAGGCCAAGATAAATGGAGAGTTCCATGAAATTAAAACCATGATAGCCAAAGTAAAAGCAATGGTTGGAGCACTAAAAAGCAGACTTAACAATGTAGAAGAGCAAATCAGCAGTACAGAAGAAAAAGTCAGTGATGAAATTCTTTAAGAGAGAAAAAAATGTACAGGAGAATACCACGGAGAGTCAAACTATAGGCACCCCCCAAAGAAGACAGAGCAAATCAATTAGAGACAATAACTTAAATTATAGTAAAAGAAAACTTGCCTTAGGTCTAAAAAGATCTGAGGTAGAAGTGGAAAATTGAGTGAGTTCTCTGAATCCAGAAAAATTAATAAGCAGAAACCAACTTCAAGACATAACCTGGAAAAGTTCTTAAATTTCAGGGATAAAGAACACAGTATCCAATCAGAAAAAAAAAAAGAAAGATTATTTATTTAAGAAGCTAAAAGGTGGTTTTCTTCAGAGTCCTCCTCTGTAATAATTAAATGCCAAAGGAAAATGGAACAAGATTGGCAGCACTCTGAGAGGGTTGGTTGTCGCCGTTCTTACATGGTTTAATTCCCACTGATGCCTCACTTCCTCCCAGGTCTTTAACTGTCAGAATATGTGGTCAGCTTGTCCACCCGGACATCTTGTGACATCCTACAGGGGCTTCAACTTCACATTTCCAAACTGCCAATGGTTAACTGCAGGAGTTCTGCCCTCAGACTACCAGAAAGAGTTTGAATCTTGGCTCTTCCACTTACTACCTGTATGACCTTGGCCTCAGTTTCCTCACTCTTAAAGATCACAATAGGGGGGCTTCCCTGGTGGCGCAGTGGTTGAGAGCCCGCCTGCCGATGCAGGGGACATGGGTTGGTGCCCCGGTCCGGGAAGATCCCACATGCCATGGAGCGGCTGGGCCCGTGAGCCATGGCCGCTGAGCCTGCGCATCTGGAGCCTGTGCTCCGCAACGGGAGAGGCCACAACAGTGAGAGGCCCGCGTACAGCAAAAAAAAAAAAAGAAAATCATAATAGCACCTACCTCCCTATTGTACAGAATAAATAAGACAGCATATGTAAAGAACCTGGCACATAATATATACCCAATAAATGTTATCTCATTATTATCGACCCCACGCAAACCTGTTCCTCGTCTTGTACTCGTGGATTGCATCACCACCCAGATACTCAAGCTGGAAGTTTGGGGATGGTCCTTAACAATGCATTTTTCCTTGCTCCCAACCCCTCTTCCCATCCAACCCTCACAAACACCTATAAATTCTATTTCTTAATATTTTGGAAATTGTTGCTGCTCAAAGTGTGGTCTCCAGACCAGCAGCATCAGCATCATGTGGGGGTTTGTTTGGAAGGCAGCATCTCAGGCCCCACCCCAGACCACTGATTCAGGGTCTGTATTTTAATAAGATTCCCCAGTGGTTCATATGGATATTAAACTTTGAAAAGCACTGTTTTATTCGCTTTTTTTAAGTTGAGGTATAATTGACACACAACATTACCTGCCGTCCTCACCTGCCCTCCCCTGTGCTCCAGCCGGACCAGGCAGCTCTCAGTTCTTTCCTACCTTTCAGCCTTGTAATATGTCCTCTCTTCATTCTTCCAGTGTTTATGGACATTTAAAGTCACCATATTATCATGGCATGATGCATCTGGCCAATAACCTTTCTCCAGAGAACTTCTCTTGATTGGTTCTGTGGTCACTAAGCTACCTTATGATTAGAGTTTGGCTTCATTTGTGGTTTTTGACAGGGAAAATGCACTGACCAGGAGACAGCCCTGTTTAGGTCCTTTGGCAATTACTGTTCCCTCTAAGATGGGATTTAGATATACATCTGTCTCTGCTGAGTCAGGCTGGCGTGAGACAGGCCCATAGGGGACAATCATCTAGCTAGACTGACAACGACAGATTTCCAGAAGCACAGACCTGAGAACCTGAGAACGAGGCACTGGAACACTGTGAGACCATGCTAAACCACTATCTAAGCCTAAGACCCTGCTTAGATGGCCAGCTGGCCACCTGGATGTCTTCCTTATTGTCTCTCTAGAGTGGTGACAGTTCACAGATCTAGAATCTTAGAAAACAATGGATATCTGTTATTTTTTGCCTACCCAGCATTGACCCCTTCTCCTTCTGGTAGCAACAATCCGGGTTTTTTTTTGGTGAACTGTCCCTTTTACACCCTTATGTGGTTTGCAGGGCTGGCCCACCCCCAAGTCAAGAGTAAGAATGTGATCCAGGGCTCCACAATCAGAGTCGTAGACGTTGGTTTAAAGGATAGGTATGAGACCTGATCCAGGCCATTGACACTCAGCCCAGACTTTTATTTATTTATTTATTTATTTATTTATGGCTGTGTTGGGTCTCTGTTGCTGCACGCAGGCTTTCTCTAGTTGCAGCAAGCTGGGGGTGCTCTGCATTGCGGTGCACAGGCTTCTCATTGTGGTGGCTCCTCTTGTTGCGGAGCACGGGCTCATGGGCTTCAGTAGTTGCAACATGCGGGCTCAGTAGTTGTGGCTCACGGGCTCTAGAGCACAGGCTCAGTAGTTGTGGCGCACGGGCTTAGTTGTTCCGCGGCATGTGGGATCTTCCCGGATCAGGACTCGAACCCATGTCCCCTGCACTGGCAGGTGGATTCTTAACCACTGCGCCACCAGGGAAGCCCAGCCCAGACTTTTAAAAATATATATTTATTTATTTGACTGCGCCGGGTCTTAGTTGTGGCAGGCGGGATCTTTGCTGCCATGTGCGGGAACTTTAGTTGTGGCATGCTGACTCTTAGTTGCAGCATGCAGGCTCTTAGTTGCGGCATGCGGGATCTAGTTCCCTGATTAGGGATCAAACCCGGGCCCCCTGCATTGGGAGCGTGGAGTCTTACCCACTGGACCGCCAGGGAAATCCCTCAGCCCAGACTTCTGCAGAAACAATTGGGAAAGGAGTGCTCTCCTTCTGCCTGGGTGCCAGGGCAGGGAGTACGAGTCTGGGGCCAGACATGCCACCATGTGAGAACTGCCCTCGGAGAATGAAGCTGAGATGGGGAAAGCAGGGTCCAGAGATGGAGACAGTTTCCTGATGACAGAGTTCGAGGCTGTATTCAGTTGAGCCTGGACTTTACAGGTTCATGAGACAATGTATTCTCTTTTTTTTTTAACTGAAATCAATTTGAATTTGGATTCTGTCACTTGAAACCACAAGAGTTTGTGACTAATACACGACCCAACTAACTCCCTTTTTTGCAAAAATTGCTCAGAGTCATACCATAAATCACCGGGACATGAATCAGAAACTCATGAATGATGAAACAAGAGAAAAGAACTGGCAATGAGCCTTGAAACTAGCTAAAGATAGAGAGATAACTGAATAAAAACACTCAGTAGAGACCGATGCTGATAAGTTGAAATAATTGTTGTTGCTATAGTAACAAACAAAATGCAAAAGGAAAAAAATTGAGAAAGAGCGATTTTTTAAAATAGGGGGTTTGGGCTTCCCTGGTGGCACAGTTGTTGAGAGTCCGCCTGCCGATGCAGGGGGCGCGGGTTCGTGCCCCAGTCCGGGAAGATCCCACATGCCGCGGAGCGGCTGGGCCCGTGAGCCATGGCCGCTGAGCCTGTGCGTCCAGACCCTGTGCTCCGCAACGGGAGAGGCCACAGCAGTGAGAGGCCCGCGTACCGCAAAAGAAAAAAAATAAATAAAATAAAAATTAAAATAAAATAAAATAGGGGGTTTTAACCTCAGATTAATGCAATCAGATAGGAAGAAAGAGGGTAGAAAGAGCAAGGTACTAAGTCTTTGTTTTACATAAAATGAGGAAAAAGGTTATTTTAAAAAATTATAGAACTTCCCTGCCGGTCCAGTGGTTAAGACTTCACCTTCCAAGGCAGGGGGTGCGGGTTCGATCCCTGGTCGAGGAGCTAAGATCCCATATGCCTCACGGCCAAAAAACCAAAACATAAAACAGAAGCAATACTGTAACAAATTCAATAAAGACTTTAAAAATGGTCCACATCAAAAAATATATATATAATTTCAGATATTTTTTCAGTGTAAAATGCTGTATGTCTACCTTATAAATTATTACAAGAGATAAAAGGAAGAAGGTAATTCATACAGCAAAAATCAAGAGTATGTAACCAGAAGTATGCTAGACACTTTCTTCACGTTGTAAATAAAAAAGAAATGGCAAGGAATCATTAAAAAACAACATCAAAATACAAGAAAATTAGACGATGGAAAGTGAAACTAAGTGTAGCAAATAAGGGAAATGTAAATAAATAAGAAACACATAAATAGCTAAAATTCCTATATAAAAATATGAAAATCTCAGATCAGATCAAAGGACAAACTCTGAATATGTAATGTTATTAGAAAAGATGTGCAAAAAATACACAGAATAAAAAGTCATTGTGAAACCAAATGCACCAAATTATACAGCAACACAAACCAGGAAACGGTCTTTAGAAATACAATACAACTAATAGAAACACAGTTATAGTAAAATATATTACACACCACTATCAGACTGTGATGTATAAAATAAACAAAAATAAGAATAAAGATGAGTTGAACAGCAGAATAATAAGGCATAAAAACACATACTGAGTTCTACACCTACATAAAATATAAAAAGTATCCTACACTGGACCATAAAACATTTTAATAAATTCAAAGAAGCATATATTGTTCAGGTCAGATGCAGTAACATACTGTAGAAAATCATGACAATAAGATGGCTATGACTGAAAATTTGGAGGGCAATTTTAGTATTAGGCTGAAGGCTGGGCTGGCCGCTGGCACCATTATGATATAACAGCACGCTGGCCCAAACAGAGCAGCTGTTATTCATCTCCTTTTCTGGGTTCCTCTTACCTGTCCATTCCTTACATTTCAGTGTCCTCTGCTTGTCAGTCAGAACCTTTCAGCTGTAGGTTCAGAAAACTTTGAATCACATAGGGTCAGGACCAGGAAGAGATGAGTGAGGCACTTAGGGTGAAACATTTAAGGAAACACTCACTCTCGGGGTCACACAGTGCAGCATCAGCATCTGACAGCAAGCGCCTCCTTAATTGCTACATCCTAGGCACGAAGTGGTGGTCCTGCCAAACCAAACTGGTATAAACAGTATGGACTCTTTCTCACCTGACAAGAATCCCACAAGTACAGCTTCTGCTCCCCTTCTCTGCCCTTGTAGCCTATTCTGTGCATTGTCATCATGCTCAGGCAGGTAGGGAGGTGGCTGCAGCAGTTCCAGACTATACATGGCGCCACACTATTCAAAGGCAGAAAGGATGGTCTCCCCTGGTGAGTCCCCTTCTTAGGAGTGAGGAGACAACCAGACACACAGCAGCCTCCCCTCCTGCCTCATGGCAGACTGGGTCACATGCCCACCCCGTCTAATCATTATCCAGAGGAGATCCATTATGTTCAAATTGTGGAAACCCAAAGACAAAAAAAATTGTTTTAATCAGCCAGAGAGAAGTGACTCAGTATGTACAAGAGATTCTCGATAAGATGAATAGCTGATTTCTCCTCATAAATCATGGAGGCCAGAAGAGGAAGGATGGAGATGTAATATAATTTAATATTGAAAATAAGTTAGTATAATTCACAGTATTTTATATTATAATTTTAAAATATTTTTTTCTTTCTTTTTGGCCGTGCTGCACGGTATGTGGAAGTTCCCCAATCAGGGCATGAACCCATTCCCCCTGCAGTGGAAGCACAGAGTCTTGACCACTGGGCCACCAGGGAAGTCCAATAATTTTTTAATATTGTTACTTAATTGAAATTGTTTATGTGTTATATTTATTTTATAATTGTTATAAATTTAAGATGTTAATTGTGATTCCCAAGGTAATTACTAAGAAAATAAAAATATACAGAAAAAGAAAGGGGAAGGGAGTTAAAGTGGTATGCTACCAAAAAAATCAACTAAATTTTTTAAAAAAGAGGCAGTAATGGGGAGATTGAAGAACAAAAAACACAAAAGACACACAGAAAACAAATAGCTAAATGACAAAAATAATCTTTCTTGACTGGCAAAAGGAAGTTCCAGGACAACATTTGTGTACCAGGTTTAGTGAGCAACCAGTCCAAAGTGGAGCAGAAAGACAGAGGTCTGTGGGATTACGTCTCCAAGAAAAGGATGGAATTGATCAGTTATGGGTTGAATATTTGGAAAAATTATTGCTATGTGTTTGGAACCTTTGGAAGAGAACAGCTCTAGGTACTTAGAAAACTAAAAAAATTGAAGAAAGAAATAATTATTAACTCCAGATAAAGTAAACTTGTAAGAAAAAGAAAATGTAATAATAATTTACAGCTTGAGTGAACAAAGTTTACTTACTTGGTCAATAATGTAAACACTAACTATTGATTTAACTATACACAGTGGAAAAATATATTGTGAGGATGAAAGGAGAAAAGTGGGGGTTACAGTATCACAGAAGAGCTAATTCCTCACTGCCAGAATAAGAAATAAATATTGTCTAAAATTGATAAATAAAATAAATCCTTCTTTACTACTAATTACATTAGGGAATTCCCTGGTGGTCCACTGGATAGGACTCAGAGATTTCACTGCTGAGGGCCCAGGTTCAATCCCTGGGTGGGGAACTAAGCAGTGTGACATGGCCAAAAAAAAAAAATAAAATAAAATAAATGGACTAAACTCTCGTATTAAAAGACAGAGACTGGCAGAATGGATAAAAATACAGGACCTTATCTTTATGAGGTCTACCAGAGGTTCACATTAGGTATAAAAACACAAAGAGCTTGAGAGTATTGATAAAAGAATGGAAAAAGGTATTCTTTGCAAATAATAAACAAAAGAGCTGAGGTCACTATATTATTGTCAGACAAACAGAATTTCAATTAAAAAAGATTACACGAGGGCTTCCCTGGTGGCGCAGTGGTTATGAATCCGCCTGCCAATGCAGAGGACATGGGTTTGAGCCCTGGTCCGGGAAGATCCCACATGCCATGGAGCAACTAAGCCCGTGTGCCACAACTACTGAGCCTGCACTCTAGAGCCTGCAAGCCACAACTACTGAAGCCCGCATGCCTAGAGCCCGTGCTCCGCAACAAGAGAAGCTACCGCAATGAGAAGCCCACGCACCACAATGAAGGGTAGCCCCTGCTCACTGCAACTAGAGAAAGCCCACACACTGCAACGAAGACCCAACGCTGCCAAAAATAATAAATAAATAAAAATAAATTTTAAAAAAAGATTACAAGAGACAAAGAAGGTCATTATATATTGACAAAAGATTAAATAAATCAAGATGGACAGAACTGAAGGGAGAAATGGACAATACTACAATAATAGCTGGATACTTCAATACCCACATTCGGTAATGGATAGGACAACCAGATTGAAGAACAATAAGGAAATAGAGAACTTGAACAACATTATAAACCAGTTAGACCTGACATAAACAGAACACCACACAACAGCAGCAGAATATACATTATTCTCAAGTGCTCATGGAACATTCTCCTGCACAGATCATATGTTAGGCTGCCAAACAAGTCTTAATAAATTTTAAAAGGTTGAAATCATTCAGAATATTCTTTTCAATCATGATGGATTGAAACTAGAAATGGATAACAGAAGGAAAGCTGAAGAACTCACAAATATGTGAAAATTCAACAACATATACTCTTAAGCAACCAATGGGTCAAAGAATAAATCACAAAGGGAGTAAGACAATACCTTGAGATGAATGAAAATGAAAACACAATATACCAACATTTAAGGTGTTCAGTGAAAACAGTGCTCAGAGGGAAATTTATAGCTGTAAATGTCTACATTGAAAAAGAAGAGCTCTGTCTCTAAAATCAAGAACAATACCAAGATGTGTGCTTTCAACACTTCTACTCAACATATTATTAGAAGTTCTAGCCAGAGAAATTAGGCAAGAAAAAGAAATAAAAGTCATCTGAATTGAAAAGGAAGGTAAAATTACCTATGTTTGCACACGACATGATTTTGTATGTCAAGACCCTAAAGATTATACAAAATACTGTTAGAACTAATAAACGAATTGAATAAAGTTACAGGATATAAAATCGACACACAAAAATCAGTTGCGGGCTTCCCTGGTGGCGCAGTGGTTGAGAGTCCGCCTGCCGATGCAGGGGACACGGGTTTGTGCCCCGGTCTGGGAAGATCCCACATGCCGCGGAGCGGCTGTGCCCGTGAGCCATGGCCGCTGAGCCTGCGCGTCCGGAGCCTGTGCTCCGCAACAGGAGAGGCCACGACAGTGAGAGAGGCCCGCGTACCGCAAAAAAAAAAAAAAAAAAAAAAAAGCATCAGCAGGCGGACCTCCAACCACTGTGCCACCAGGGAAGCCCCGAGGTGATCATTTTTAAATGTATGGAAATATAGGATCTATACGTTGTGAACCAGGAATTAACATAGTGTTGTAGGTCAATTACACTTCAAACAAACTCATAGAAAAAAACATCAGATTTGTGGTTACAAGAGGTGGGGGGAGGGGAGGGGAATTGGATGAAGGCAGTCAAAAGGTACAAACTTCCAATTATAGGATGAATAAGTACTGGGGTGGAATGTACAACATAATAAATAGGATTAACACTGTTGCATGTTATATATGAAAGTTGATAAGAGTAAATCCTAAGAGTTCTCATTACAAGGAAAAAATGTTTTCTATTTCTTTAATTTTGTATCTATATGAGATGATGGATGTTCACTAACATTACTGTGACAACCATTCCATGATGTGTGTAAGTCAGATCATTACGATGTACACCTTAAACTTACACAGTGCTGTATGTCAATTATATCTCAATAAAGTTGGAAGAAAAAAATAAAAATTCATTCTAGATGTTTTTAAATGTACAAACATCCAGTTATAAAATAAATAAGTCATGGGGATGTAATGTACAGTATGGTGGTTATAGTTAATAATACTGTATTGCATATTTGAACTTGCTAAGAGCGTAAATCTTAAAAGTTCTCATCACAAGAAAAAAAATCTGTAAGTGGGTATGGTGACGGATGTTAAGATTTATCATGGTGATCAATTTGCAATGAATACAAATATTGAAACTTTATGTAGTACTCCTGAAACTAATATAATGTATGTCAATTTTACCTCAATTAAAAAAAAAAAAAACTCCTACAACTCAACAACAAAAAGACAACCCAATTAAAAAAGGAGAAAAGGACTTGAATAGACATTTCTCCAAAGAAGATACACAAATGGCAAATAAGCACATTAAAAGATGCTCAAGGGAATTCCCTGGCGGTCCAGTGGTTAGGACTCAGTGCTTTCACTGCCAGGGCTCGGGTTTGATCCCTGAACAGGGAACTAAAATCCCACAAGCTACGTGCCCAAAAATAATAATAAATAAATAGGGCTTCCCTGGGCGCAGTCGTTGAGAATCTGCCTGCCAATGCAGGGGACATGGGCTCGAGCCCTGGTCTGGGAAGATCCCACATGCCACGGAGCAACTAGGCCCGTGAGCCACAATTACTGAGCCTGCGCGTCTGGAGCCTGTGCTCCGCCACAGAGAGGCCGCGATAGTGAGAGGCCCGCGCACCGCGATGAAGAGTGGCCCCCACTTGCCGCAACTCGAGAAAGCCCTCGCACAGAAACGAAGACCCAACACAGCCATAAATAAATAAATAAATAAAAATAAAATAAAAAAAAGATATTCAACATCATTAGTCATTAGGGAAATGCAAATCAAACCACAATGAGATATTGCTTCACACCTACTAGGATGGCTATGATTAAAAACAAACAAACAGGGCTTCCCTGGTGGCACAGTGGTTGAGAGTCCGCCTGCCGATGCAGGGGACACGGGTTCGTGCCCCGGTCCGGGAAGGTCCCACATGCCGCGTAGCGGCTGGGCCCGTGAGCCATGGCCGCTGGGCCTGTGCGTCCGGAGCCTGTGCTCTGCGGCGGGAGGGGCCACAGCAGTGAGAGGCCCACGTACCGCAAAAAAATAAACAAACAAACAAACAGGGGCTTCCCTGGTGGCGCAGTGGTTGAGAGTCCGCCTGCCAATGCAGGGGACACGGGCTCGTGTCCCGGTCCGGGAAGATCCCACATGCCGCGGAGCGGCTGGGCCTGTGAGCCATGACCGCTGAGCCTGCGTGTCCGGAGCCTGTGCACCGCAACGGGAGAGGCCACGACAGTGTGAGGCCCTCGTACCGCAAAAAAAAAAAAACAGAAAATAAGAGTTGGCAAACATGGGGGATATTGGAACCCTGTACCTTACTGGTGGGACTATAAAATGGTGCAGCTGCTGTAGAAGACAGTTTGATAGTTCCCCAAAAGGTGAAAGATACAATAACCATATCATCAGCAATTCCACTCCTAGGTATTGATACACACCCCAAAGATTTGATAACAGGAACTCAATGTTCATAGCAGCATTATTTACAATAGGCAACGTGTGGAAACAACATAAATGTCATGTTTGTTCACATGTTTATCCATGAATGGATAAACAAAATGTGTACATACATACAATGGAATGTTATTCAACCATAAAAATGAAGTTCTTATATATTCCACAACATGGATGAGCCTTTAACACATTATGCTAAGTGAAATAAGCCAGATATGAAAGGACAAATATTTATGATTTCACTTATATGAGTACTTAGTAGTGATGGAAAGTAGATTAGAGGTTCCAGGGGTTGGAGGTAGGCTGGAGACTGGGGAGTTATTACTTAATGGGTAGAGCTTCTACTTGGGGTGATGAAAATGTTTTGAAAATAGATAGTGCCGATGGCTGCACAACATTGTGAATGTGCTTAATACCACTGAATTGTACACTTAAATGATCAAGGTGCTAAATTTTGTTATGTATATTTAACCACAATTAAAAAATGGTTAGGGGACTTCCCTGGAGGCGCAGTGGTTAAGAATCCGCCTGCCAGTGCAGGGGACATGGGTTTGAGCCCTGGTCCGGGAAGATCCCACACGCCTTGGAACAACTAAGCCCGTGCACCACAACTACTGAGCCTGAGCTGTAGAGCCCGCGAGCCACAACTACTGAAGCCCGCGTGCCTAGAGCCTGTGCTCTGCAACAAGAGAAGCCACAGCAATGAGAAGCCCGCACACTGCAACGAAGACCCAACGCAGCCACAAATAAATTTATTTAAAAAAAATGGTTAGAGTGGCAAATTTTATGTTAGATATTTTATCACCAAAAAATCAGTTAGCTACATTTGTGAAAGCTGATTTCTGGATTTTTTCCAGTTCCATTGATCTGTCTACCCTTGTGGCAGTACCAGACTGTCTTGATTACTGCAACTATACAGTAAGTCTTAAATCAGGTTCTGTGAGTCCTCCAATTTTATTCATATTTTTCTAAATTGTTTGAATGGTTTTAGTTCCTTTGACTTCCCATGTAAATTTTACAGTCAGCTTGTCTATATCTATTTTAAAAATTCGGCCACTGATTTTTATTGTAATAACATTGAAGTTGTAGATCAGTTTGGGGAGAATTGGCATCTCTACTATTTTGACTATTCCAAACCATGCACGTAGCCTGTCTCTCTATGTATTTAGATCTTCTCTGATTTATTTCATCAGAATTTTGTAGTTTTCAGCATAGAGTTCCTGTTCATATTTTGTTAGATTTATAGCAAGTATTTCATGTGTTTTGGAGCTATTGTAAATGGTAGTGGGGTTTTTTGTTTGTTTTTTTTTGCGGTACGTGGGCCTCTCACTGTTGTGGCCTCTCCCGCTGCGGAGCACAGGCTCTGGACACGCAGGCTCAGCAGCCATGGCTCACGGGCCCAGCCGCTCTGCGGCATGTGGGATCTTCCCGGACCGGGTCACGAACCCGTGTCCCCTGCATCAGCAGGTGGACTCTCAACCACTGCGCCACCAGGGAAGCCCATGAATTTTTTAAATTATAAAAATATTTCAGACTTCCCTGGCCGTCTAGTGGTTAAGACTCCATGCTTCCACTGCAAGGGGCATGGGTTCGATCCATGGTCCAGGTAACTAAGATGCCACATGCCCCGCAGGTGGAAAAAATAAAAATAAAAATTCATGCTCATTTTTGCAAGTTCAAACCATGCAAAGCCTGTAAAACAAGGCATGAGGGCCAGAGCAGAGAAGCCCCTCCACTCCACCTCCAAGAGGTACCTGCCCTTCTTTCCTGTGCTTTTAAGAACATACTTGCATATTTACACAATTAAAATGTTAAATAAATAAACATTCGAATGGGATAGTTTTGTATATTTTCATTGCTTTTTTCCTAATAAATCTACCACAATCTTCTAACCAGACACATCGGAATCCATTATTAAAATGTACCATAACTTAGCCTTTTACCTCCAGATTCCGTTTTCAAAGGTGACAGTCATGTGTGATGATGCCCTTCCCAGCCACCGGCTGCCTCAAAACCCCGCGCTGCATCCGCTGGCAGCTTTGGACCGGGCTTGGCAAGGGGAGGCTGGCAGGAGCCTGGAGGGGGAAGAAGAGGGTTTATTCGCTGGCTCCCTGCGTGCAGAGCGGAGCTCAGATTCCCCTGCCGCGGGAGCCTCCATGCACAAGCGAGGCAAACACTTGTGTCCCTTGGCCAGTGGGCGAAGCGGTCACGCCCCCTTCCAGGCAGCACCGCCCACCGCGGAGGGCTCTTCACAACGCGAATGCAGTTGCAGAGGCCATAGGGGGCTTGTCATTGACGAAGGACACGAGACAAACCCCAGTGCGGCATCCCAGGCCCCTGGCCCTCACCCACCACCCCAGGCCCCACGTGCTCCACCTTTTCCACCTGTGTTTGCCCTTCTAAAAGTTCTTGAGACCTGAGACTTCAGCACAGCATGCTTAGGACTAATTGCCGGCGCACACAGTTCTGGTTTCTAACAGGCTGACTCTTTTCTCACCCAGCCCCGCAGGCAGCCAGGCAGCTCTCTGTCCCGTAGGGTCCCAGCCACAGCCCGTGCGACCAGAGGTGGGAAGCTCAGTTCTGACTCTGGAAGAAGGCGGCCTGGCCTCTGCCTCACGCCAGCTGCAGCCCTAAGCCTCGGGCTCCTCCTCTGCTCAGGGATCAAGTGACCTTCAGGGCCGCAGCGTAACTCAGTGAGCCGCGCCTCTCCAGCCCAGGGTCTGGCACACAGTAGGTGCACAATAAGTGCTGACTCTCCCCAACTCCTGGAGGGTTCACCCAGGTTCCCTTGTGGCTGGCTCTCTGGGCCCAGTGGTCGTCCCTCAGCACGGCCATGGTCTAACCACCGCGGCACCCTGGGCCACTGGCCTTTTGACTGTCACTGTCCACCTGCTTGTGTGGCCGTCTTGGAGCTCCGTCCATAGCCCTGCTGCCTGGCACCTCCCCCGGTAGGCCTTCCCTCCCACCTTTCATGACTCCCCCAAGCGCGCTGCCTGGGTTACCCAGAGTCTGGCCTGAGCCTTTTTATTTTGTATCCAGGTGTAATTTACATACAGCGAACTGTCCCGATCTTAAGTACGTGGTCTATTGAATTTGGACAAAAGTGTTCATCTGTGTCACCAAGACCCAAATAAAAATGGAGACTATTTCCATCACCTAGAACCTCTCCTGGGGCCCCTTTCCGGCCAATCCTTCACCTAGAGGCAACCAGCCGTTTTGGCTTCTAGGACCACAGATTAGCACTGCCCAATCTTGGAATCCCTAGTGGACTGCCCCAGGCTTCTCTGCAGTGGGGCCTTGTGTTCTCTGAGTGTCGTGGCGCTTTGAGGGCTGGTAGGAGGAGGCCGAGGAGCTACCAGGGCATCAGAGGCACAGGTGCATAGGCCCTGTTGAGGGGTGCTGCTGGAGACGTAGTGTCTAAACCACAAGAGAACACAGGGGCAGCAAACTCTTCCTCCCCGGGCTGGCCGTAGGCTTACTCTTCCTTCCGCCCTGAATGCTGTTCCTCCCGTTCCTCCCTTTTCTCTTTGCATGTGGTTAAGCGCTTCTACCATGGCCCCTACCCCTTGCTCTGACCCACGCGTGAGTTTGTGTGTCTGTCTCAGGTCTTAGCCACAGGCTCAGTGCCAATTACATGGCCTAGCAGCCTCCAGGCGCACTCAGAATGTCACTGGCCACCAGGCCCTTGTTCCCGAGCTCACGACTCTCCCACTGCCCCGTCTCCAGAGCTCCCTGAGCCTGCCTCCTCG
This sequence comes from Globicephala melas, assembly GCF_963455315.2. Taxonomy (NCBI): domain Eukaryota; kingdom Metazoa; phylum Chordata; class Mammalia; order Artiodactyla; family Delphinidae; genus Globicephala; species Globicephala melas. Next base: position 64,110,895 of record NC_083326.1, read on the forward strand.
GATGGGGAGGTGTCGCCAAATAGCCAGGCCTCCTGGCATTCGCCCACCTGCTTGGTCCTCGGGCCCCTGCCCACAGCAGAGCCTGCCCAGGCGGGGCCTGCGTCCTGTTCTCCACCCCAAGTCTAGACCAGCAAGCAATTGTGAAGGAATGAACCGTTTCTGTCTCTTTAAACAGCGTTAAAGCTCCCCCCGACCGCTTTGATTTTAAAAGTAAAACATGCTTATCAAACATTTGGAAAATATTACAAAAATAGTAATATGAAAGCCAATAGAAATCTGACTACCTAGAGGTAGGTAATCACGATTGCAATCATAGTGTGATTCCTTTCAGCCTTTCCTCTGTGTGGAGACTGGATATGTCTCCTTGTACATCTGTCCATTTACGTAGGCGATCAGATACATGCTTTCAATACACTTTGTATTTTGCTTTTGCCATTTAACATCACCTAAGTTTTTGCCCTAATCTTTACATTTTTCTAATTATTTAGATTTCCTTTTTGCCCCCCTATTTCATCTTACTAAAATTATTTGGGAACAGCATTTTCAAACACTAAGAGTCCACTCTGTGAATGACTACAACTGGTAGAGCTCTAGGCTGTGTTCCATATCTGGCTACAGTGGCAGTGAGGACCCTGGTCACCCACTAGTCACTGTCCACGCCTCCCATGCACAGTGATCAGACATTCTGTTGTTTGCTGTTGTCCCAACTGTCATTAATAGTCACTCGTTTGCTCTCAGCAGTGTCCCCATGTGGACAATAGGTCCAATGGACCTCCTTCAGGGGGCTAGGAAGCACCTGGAGATGAGGGTGGGCAGAGGCCACTCTCAGGTTCTGGGGACCAGTGTGGAGGATGGTGACACAATCCCTGAACCGAGGTGGAGCTGGGGGGAAGGGCAGTGGGTTTCGGAAACGTTGGGTCAGAAGTGTCCACATGACACTCCTGGCATATGGGCACTAGGACACTAGTTGAGAATGTGCACAGCAGCTCCGTTTCTGCAAAAAGCCAGAAACTCACACCACATGGATGAATCTGAGAAACAGGACGCTAAGTGACAAGGCATGGAGAAGAATGCAGCCAGCACAGTCCCATTTTCAGAAAAGACAAGCAAGACGAACTAATGTGTCGGGAGATGCACGATGTAACTGATTATCATCAGTTACATCCAATCTATGACATTGCTTCTTGGTGTTTATGTCAAACACCTGATGGAAGAACTGCCCAAGCTGGGAGAGGCAGTCGTGACAAGGGACGGCTCCCGGCGAGGCCACCCAGGCTGGACGGGAAAGGCAGCTGCTGAGAACCAGCTTCATCTGTGAGGCCTGAATTCACGCAGAACATGACGACACCAACAGGCCTTAAATGGACCAAGATGCTGCCTGTTTTTGCCAATGAAACATGTACATGCAGTTCAGGCTCAAATTTATGGCTCTTTTATTTTTATGTATTTATTTTTGGCTACGTTGGATCTATGTTGCTGTGCGCGGGCTTTCTCTAGTTGTGGCAAGCTGGGCTACTCTTTGTTGCAGTGCATGGGCTTCTCATTGTAGTGGTTTCTCTTGTTGCAGAGCATGGGCTCTAGGCGCATGGGCTTCAGTAGCTGCGGCGCGTGGGCTCAGTATTGTGGCTTGCAGGCTCGAGAGTGCAGGCTCAGTAGCTGTGGCGCATGGGCTTAGTTGCTCCGTGACATGTGGGATCTTCCCGGACCAGGGCTCAAACCCGTGTCCCCTGCATTGGCAGGCGGATTCTTAACCACTTCGCCACCAGGGAAGTCCCCATGGCTCTTATATTTAATCTTTTTCATCTTCAGCAACTTTATATTGTTTCTTTCTAGGCAAAAAGGTGTCTTTCATTTCTAGAGGCTTTTGTTTTGTTTTGTTTCTAAACACTTAACTTGGCTATTTTGTTCCACACCCAAAATCAAATCTTGTTTTTCTTCTTCTCTCTTTTCCAAGTTTTGTCCGTAGTCATATTACTTTTATAATTTAAGAAAGGAGGGGGAGGGGATGGGGAGAAAAGGGAGGAGGAGGAGGTGGTCTCCCCAGCCACAGCCATAAGGAGTGGTGGAGACAGTGGTCTGAGGAGGTGGTCTCAGACCACCTGGGGGTAGCCTCTGCCGGGGCTGGAGTGGTCCCCAGGCTGCTCTGAGGAGGCTGCACACACCCCTTGGCCTTGGGCGCCCAGATGTCCAGGCTCAAGTCCCCAGAAGCAGACCCAGGATGAAGTGCAGCTTCCTGGGTGGGGCCGGTGGAGGGTCTGTCCTTGACTGGTCCAGAACCAGGGTGGGCAGCTAGGAGCCCCGGGACACTCTGAAGGGAACTGGGGGGCCGGCTAGTCATCAGCCCTCCCAGCTGGCTTCCTGCCTGTCTCCCCGGCTCTGCTGGCTGTCAGTGGCGCCCCCAGGCTAGAACGCCCACCTGGTGGGCACGAGACCCAGTCCCCTCCCACCCCCAGCCCCACCAAGGCATACCCTGTGCCCTCGGCTGTCTGTGCCGGACTTGGCCTCTGGGTGCAGGTCCGTCCCCTGCTGCAGCCCCCACTCCCAGCTGCCATCACGCTGGCCTGGTCCTGGTCCAGGTCCAGCAGGTGAATAAGGCCCAGCTGCCCCAGGGGCCACTCAGCCCCACCCGCAGGCTCCAAGCTGTGTGACTGTGAGTGTGGGGGGTGCCACTATCTGCCTGCAGCACGTGGGCAGCTCATTAGGGAACAATCAAGACAGCATACACTTAAGAATGAGGTTCTGCTGGGCAGATTCTGCTGGGAGCTTTGGAGGAGGCAGAGGGGGCAGGCAGGGGGAGAGCGAGGGGTGAGTAGGTGGGGCTGGGGGGGCCCAGGGCCTGGTTGGGAGCCCCAGCCTCCCGTGGTGGCAGCCTGGAGCTAGATAAAGCTGCCTCCCTTGCTGCGTGGCCGGAGGGTGGGAGACCACTGCTCCAAGCCACCTGGAGCCAGAGGGGCACTGAAAGCCCTCAGGGGTGATTTGGGGGCAACATGCAAGGCCCACGGTAGGCGAGAGGGGGCACGCAGGCGCAGGCGAGCGAGCAGGGGACAAAGGCTCAGCACGGGGGCAGGGTTGGAGGTGGCAGTGTCAAAGCCATCCTGGCTGGCTGGCCCAACTCCCCTGAAAGCACCAGCACCTCCTCCTGCCCCTGTCTTGGGGAGTTCAGGCAGCATTTCGGCACCGTGGGTCAGCAGTCCCCGCGTGCAGGCATTTTTGATGTTTCCCACGTTCCCTTGAGATCTGAGCTCGGCCAGAGCACATGGGACCTCCTGTCTGAGTGTGATGGGGGAGGGTCTCCATCCTCAGAGTCCCTGGGCCACTGAGGACTCCTGCAGGCTCCGCAGGGGCCAGACCCCCCACCCCCGCCACTTTTCTAAAAAGAAGTATTTATTTTTGGCTGCGTCAGGTCTTAGTTGCAGCACGCGGGCTTCTCTCTAGTTGTGGTACGCGGGCTCTACAGTGCGTAGGCTTAGTTGCCCCACGGCACATGGGGTCTTATTTTCCCAACCAGGGATTGAACCCACGTCCCCTGCGTTGGAAGGCGGATTCTTAACCACTGGACCACCAGGGAAGTCCCCTGACACCCCTCTTGTCACCCCTGGAAGAGGCTCGCAGTGAACAGCTTTCCTGCTGCTAGTGCTGGCAGGCTCCCAGGGACGGGAACCAGGCTGGCTGGTGGGCTAGAGGGGCTGCAGGCCAGCAGCACTCTCCCGAATCACCTGCTCACTTTGCAAGATTGGTAGATGATCCCCCAGCAGCTTCCAAACACACCCTGGTCGCCAGGGACCAGGAGCGAGGAGGTCAGAGAAGAAGGCAAGACTCGGGACTCGGGGGTGGGGTTCAGAGCTTGTGGTTTATTGACACGAGCACAGAGGCCCCTGGGACTTGTCCCTTGGATGGGGAAACAGCCACCCTGTCTGGGAACAAGACCTCCTCCCACAGAACACCATTTCCAGGAAGCGCACCAAGATGTGCATGGATAAACCCTCGGCAAGGCTGCAGGTGCATTTAGCAAAGCTGTGGAGCCTTGGGGAAGAGTGCAGGCCTCCGGGGCTGCCCGCTTGGGGCTGCCGCCAGAATCAAACCCAAGAGCTCATTCTGCAAAGGCCCACTTGGTCTCCATTTGGCTCGGGTCGGGGCCAGGCCCAGGAGCAGCGCAGCTATACCCCCACCCTCTGAATACTGCAGACGTGGCCAGGACACCTGAGTCCACGGTGGAACTCTAGCTGCAGGGGAAGGGGCAATGGTGGGGCCGCATGATGGCCCAAGGAGGACAGGGGTCACTAGAAGGTGACCCAGGACCCCAGACAGACAGCCTGTGCTTCTCCTGTGAGGCCTGCCCCCGGTTGCTCTTCCCCCTTGAAACACACCAGTTCCTAGTCCTGGATGCTGAGGGTGGGCTGGGTCAGGGAGGCCGTGTTTCCCCCTGGGATTTCAGCACTGGCGCTGGCCCCTCTCCTGGGCCTCCCCCACCCCTGCTGCCTGGGAGCCGCCCCACCTGTGAAAGCAGGGCTCAATAGCTCTGGCTTTTGTTTTCCATATAAGGAAGGCGCTGGCATCAGTAGCTTGATTCTTCCCCAGCCCACTTACTGTTAAGAATAGATACTAATAATACTTAATCACCCCTCCCTGCTGGTGGGGGGAGGGGCCCTTAGCCCTGGCAGCATCGCCCCAAGACGCCCCAGTTTGCCCAGCACCTCCAGAATTCCAGTGGCGGCTGCACAGACTCAGTGCAACAGACTCAGTACAGAGGGGACACTGAGGCCCAGGGACGCACAAAGATAATGACCGAGTGACAAAGCTGAGGCTTGAGGAGGCGACGGAGGTTTCCAGATCAGTGTCCCTGGCTAGTGGCCCTCTTGGGACTGTGACCTGAAGAGGAAGTGGGCCAGGACTCGCAGAGGCTGAAAGTGCCCAGTCCAGAGGGGAGGATGGCTCAGTGCCCAGGTGTTGCACGAGGCAGGGCTCCCTTGGGCCCCCACCCCAACCTGAGGGCTGGCTGATCCCTGTCCTGGGAGGGGCCAACGAGGGGGCCTCTGGCTCCCAGAAGGTGGGGCATTCAGGTTAGACAGAGCAACACCTGCTCACTGGGCCACCAAAGCTGCTCTCTGAATTGTGACCATGCTAAAGTTGCTTTCTACCAGGAGCCCCTGAGCTCGTGGTCTCAGCCGCTGCATCCCTGCTGGGAAGGAGGGGACGACGCTGAGCCTGCAGGTGGCGTCCCGCTGCTTCCTGGGGACTGGCCTTAGGAGGGGCTCTCACTGCCCTCCCTTCCCTGGGTGAGGGGGGCAGAGGCTCCCTCAGTGCAGCCGGGATCACGGTGCGCCCTGCATAGCCTTTCCTGGGCCCTCCTACTGCAGGTGGACTCTGACCGCCTCCATGGGACCCTGCAGCCTCAGGGACCCGGCACCAAGCCCCCTCAGTGACATCCTCTAAAGCCTCAGCTAAGCCACCCACTGCCCTTCCCAGACCTGCTAGCCTCTGCCTGTGGCAGCCTGCCCACCACAGGGAGCCCAGGTCCTCCCACCAAGTACCCCTCTCCCTGGGCCCTGACCTCTGCCTGGAGCCCCTGCCCGGCCCTGCGCTTCCAACCCTACACCCACTCAATGGGAGCCAGCAGGCAGGTGGGCTGCGGCCAAAGCAAGGCAGCAGAGGCCGCCACCCACAGGCAGAGCAGGACAGACTCCCCGTGGCATCCCCCCTGCCTCCAAACACAGCCGGAGACCCTCAGGCTGCCTTGGCCTTGCAGAGCCCCTTCGGTGTGTTTCCTGTTGAAACCAATTCAACTACCAACACACAAGACCTCTGGAACATTCCAAACAGCAGCAAGGACCTGCCCACTGGCGGAGCTCAGTCCCTCAGCCTGGGGTCCAGTCAGAGATGTGAGAGGCAGGGCCACAGTCACCCCGACTCTGGAGCCCCAAGGCCCAGCCCACGTTCTCATCGGCGCATCACAAAGGCAGAAAGAACTCTTCCGGGAAGAATTCTGGCCAGAATTATACCATTCTGACAAAACAAATCCTGCTTTTGAAAAAACTGAAACGTGCTATCAGAACCCGTCACAGGCCCGGCAGTTCCAGCCTTGCCTAGAGCTGTTTAAGGCACTTGAATGGCTTATTTACACCACCTGGAAAAGTGTGTTTCAATCCTGATCTAGGGGGAAAAAATCCAGTAATACTGCAAAAGAAGTTTCTCAAAAAAAAAAGCAATTCTTAAGTTTTCTAAGGAATAAAATAAGTGCTGAGCTCTGCTTAAGTTATATGACACAACGGGTCCTATTGGCACTGACAGAACAAGGACAAAACCTGAAATACTGCTTCTGAATTAGACTTTTCTCTGGAAAAAAAAAAAAACCCACAAACAAGACACACGTGTCTTTGTCTGAGTGTTCCCTCCCTGGTGCACGAGGGGTGAGCGGGAACCAGGGAGGTCACTAGTGGGCACCGCAGATCAGACCCCTGGCGCCTCCCCCTTCCCCATGAGGCCACCCTCCCCACTTGGGAAGCCACTTGGCTCGGCCAGGACCTGCTGGGCACCAGCACCAGACAGGAACATTGGTCCATACAAGTCCTCCCAGTGACGGGCAGTGAGGGGTGGATGGGAAAACTTTGCTGGACACCCAGGCACTGGAAAATGTCTGTGGCTCTTGGTTCTGCCCGAAGGTCCCACACACAGAATCCTGCTACCCTGCAAGCATGCCCAGTGTCTTTGGTTTGGCTGTGGCCGCCGCCTTAGCCTCTGGTCCCACCCCTGCCCGATGGGGCCCAGAGCCTGTCCACTTCCTGGGCCCCTTCTCCTCCGTGAGGTCTCCTTCCTGGACTTCCTTTGGACATCCTGCCATCCCACTGTCACCCCGTCTGCTGTGAGCAGGCGATGCCCCTGGCAGCCACCAGGATGGGGTGACGCAAGCAGGGCCAGAGGCCGTGAGTGGCGTCACCTGCCCACCTCCTGCCGTGTCCTAAGGCATCCGCGGGGGAGGATCACAGGGACGGGGGGCCCGGACCTCCTAGCTTCTCGGCACAGCATCGGTCTCTGGCTCCAGCAGGTCTCGGGGTTCCCGGAGGAAGACCACCATGACCGTGATGTTGTCGTGGGAGCCCCGCTCCCGGGCGGCAGCCACCAGCTCCTCAGCCACGCGCAGCCCACTGCCCTGCTGCCCAACCAGGTGGCTCCGCACGAGGCCGGCCACCTCCTGGTGGGGGACCACGTCGAAGAAGCCATCGCAGGCCAGCAGCAGGTAGTCCTCGGAGCCCGTCAGCGCCCGCGAGGCCGTGTCCGCCTCCCCAGACACGTAGGGCTTCTGGAAGACGTCCCCTGGGCGTGGGAGAGAATCGTGAGGGCCATGCCCCTGCAGCTGTCCCCTCCCCAGGCCCCGGCCTGCCTGTAGCCACCCCGCCTCCAACACAGGGTGAAAAGGTAGCTTCGCAGGGTGCCAAGTGCTCCAAAGGAACAGAGCAGGGCGATGCGACAGACTTGCCCTGTGTCCCTGCGGGCAGAGTCAGAACCCAGCAGGGCCAAGGGCAGCTGCCTACAAGAGCTGTCTCACTTCAGAGGGCACACAGGCCGAGGATGCTGTCCGGGTGTGGCCCTGGCCCTCTCCAGCCCCTGCGGCTCCCTGCGCACCCAACGGGCACCTAGGCCGAGTCGGGATGCTGGCTCTGCCTCCCATGCACCCTCTCCCATCCCCCTATCGCAGGAGAGAACAGGGCACAGCCTCCGCCGGATCCTGCCCTGGGCTTCTCTCCTGCTCAGGCCTCCCCTGAGGGCTTCCCGCTGGTCCTCCTCCCCCGCTGTGGCCCTGACATTCACTTCTCCCCAGGGCACGAGCCAGACATGTTGCTCCCTGACACGGAGCTGCCCAGTGGTCCCCTCTCCAGTCCCGGTCCCCTTGGAAGGAGCCTGACCCCTCCTGGCCTCCATGTGGGCCACCTCCTGGGGTCCAGCTGTAAGGAAGGCACCGTGTGTGTCAAGAAGCACAGAACGTTTCAGGAGGCTTGGAGGGGCCAGGGCCACGTCTCAGGGTGTGGTGCGGGAGCAGGAAGGGAACGATTTCTCAGCCCTGGAGGGAGGTCTGAGCCCCAGACCAAGGCCTGGCAGCCACAGGAGATAGGGTGGGGGAGGGGTGCCGTTTTTCTCACTTTTTTTTTAAGGTAGAAAAAAGAATCATCAGCGTGAAAGGTGGGTAGGGGAGGGTGAGCCTTATTTATAGACTGTCTATTAAAAATTACCTTTAGCACATACAGTAACTGCCAAGGGTTTCCTCCTAGATCTTTCTGAGAAACTGTTTTAATGAACATAACAAGCTGCAATTATCTGTGCAGGATGCAAGTTTCCGAGGTGGCTACACCCGTGCTCTGGATTCACCAGAGCCCTTTTGCAGTCTGACTGATGAGCAGGTGAGGCTGCATTCCCAGACCACCCGGTGAGCACATTCCCAGGCCCTGGGGCCCCCTCCCAAACCCCTCACCTCCTTACCGATGGCTCTGGAGACAGCCAGGGTCCCGTTGACCCTCCAGCAGTCCATGTGGGACACGAAGCCACCCAGTGCCTCAATGCGGTCCTTCTCGTCCTGCGGAGACAGCCAGGGTGGGCCGGGTAGGCCGCGTGTGCCGATGGCATGCCCGCGCTGCCCAAGGGGAGACCAGCTGGTTCCAAGGCAGCACTGGGAGCCGCGGCTCTGATCAACGCCCAAGGGAAGCCTTAGTGAGGCAGTGAGAAATGATGAACAACCTAAATCATCCCAAAGATGCAGGAATGGCTAAGCAGGTGATGGTGCCAATGAAGACGGACGGCCAGTCCCCGAGCAGCCTTTTGGGGTCCAGGAAATGCTCACGGCAGCAGAAAGAGCCAGAGCCCCGGGGTCCAGGTGGGGATGCTGTGCCTCCCTCAATGGCCCAAGCATGTGTACCTGCGGCCACTCTGCAGAGCTAGATGAAACCTGAGCCAGGCCCTGGACGAGCCCTGTGCCCCTGCATTCTTGTCCTTCTCACCCCACCCCTACCCCCATCCAGGCGCTGTCCGGCTCCACAAAGGACGACGGTGCTCCAGGCATTAAGAGGACAGCACAGAGGCCTGGTCTAGCCATGAGTCCTAAAAACCGTTTCGGTCCTATAAACTCCCCTGAAGGAGAGGTTTCCCAGGTGTGAGCCTGCTGCCTGAAGGGCGGTAACACAGCGTCTGTGCTGGAGCAAAACCCCATTGCCTCGTGCCCTCCCCTGTGGCTCCCACCTCTGTTACCTCACCTGGTACAAGGCTGGGGCATCCTGGGGCTCGGGGCACCCCTATCTTCACTTCTTGTCTCCTGGGACACCCACCGCCTCGGCTGCCCTCTCACCTCATCCTTCCCACCTGCCCGAAACAGCCTCCCCAAGGGCAAGCCCAGAGCTGGTGGCCGGTGGGTGGGTTCCCAGCAGCTTGGCTCACCAAGGCTCCCTGCCCACTGCTTCCTCTCACCGGCCCCACCTCCTGCCCACTCGCCCAGGGCTGAGGGGCTGAGTGGCTCACCTGGCAGGTGGGCCCAGGCGGGTGGTCGTTCCTCCTATGCTCGCTGCCACAGGGCTGCGCTCTCCTGCTTCCCCCCTATCTCTGATGGGACTCGCTCAATCTCCTGCCACACCCTCCCCACTGCAGACCCTGCAGCTCCATGCGTGGCCCCCGGGCCCATATCCCCAGCCCCTCCAGTGTTCACGGGATGTCCCAACAGCCCCCGCACTCCCAGGGAACATCCCACCCCGAGTTCCCCGGCCCTCAGACCAAAGGCATCACCACCCTCTCAGAGGCCCGAGGCCTCTCTGGCTCCCCATCCCAAAGCCTGGCCTCCCTCTTCTCCCTCCTGACTTGACAGGCAGGTCCTCCCCACAGCTGGCTGGCGACTACAGTGGCATCTTTGTGACCCAGGCCTCAGCTTGCCCTCCGCTGGTCCGATCATTCCAGAAGCCACCAGATTCCTTCCAAAGTGCCTCCTGCCCCAGGAGCAGCAGCCGTTGAGTGCCTCAGCGGCCGGTCCTGGCTTAACTTGCTCTCTCCTGGACCCCAGGCCTGGCCTGCCGGGCCCACACCTGCCTTGGGATCCGGCTCTGCCTCCTTCCCTCTCATTTCTGCATCTCCCAACAGCTTGTCCATGCCCTGCAGCTTTCAGCCCCAAGTCTGGTCCCTTCCATCTCCGACTCAGCGTCACCTCCTCCCTGAAGCCCTCCTCCCCCACAGCCCAGGTGGCTGACCACTCCCCACCTGTGTGCAGGAGAGGACCCTGCCCATTAACTCCTTACTGCGCCGCCTGCTGGGCAGAGGGGCCAGCTCTCCCCCGCAGCTCTGGGCTCCATGTTGCTGTGACAGGAAGGGCTCGCGCGGGATTCCTGGCAGCTAAAGCCCCAAGCTTTACGTCCTGGGACCCCCAGCCACTTGAGTCAGGCAGGGAGCCCTCCCCTGGAGGAGCACCAGGAGTTTCCTGGGAAGATGGTCCAGGGCCCCTTTACGTCCTAGTCCCCCTGACCACCTGCCTGCCTAGGGGCCCCTTACCTGCCGCTCAGGTCTGTGTGGCTCCATCAGCTTCACCACCTGCCCCTGCTGCACCAGGACCACCTGGGAGTCCCCGAGCCAAGCCACGTGCAGGGTGTTCCCGGCGATGAGCGCGCACACCCCTGTAGTGCCGCTCTGCAGCCGCTGCAGGGAGAGGGTGCACGTGGGTGAGGACGGCGAGGCCGCCACAGGCACACGCCCCATGCTGGCCAGACACCAATCCCGGAACAGTGCTCAGCGGGAAACAGGAACAGACCGATGCACGCAGGGACCAGGCAGCAGGAAAGGGGCATTTACATCAAGTCAGCAGAGCAGACTCTGCCATTTCACGGTGTCAGAAAGCAGACAGGTGGGTGTCTGGGGAGCTGGGGGGCAGAGGCGGGGATGACCAAAGATAGAAGAAACTTTGGGGGTGATGAATACCTCTGTTACCATGGTGAGGGGCACACGGGCATAGACATGCCAAAACCTACCAGATGGTACTCTTTGGACAAGTGGAGTCTCTTACATGTTAATTACGTATCGGCAAAGGTGTTTTTAATAACAGAGCCTAAACTAAACAGCTCTGCTTAAGAGACTCCTTTCTTGACTAGAGCAGCAGCCCTGAGCTCCCGGCTGGCGGGGCTCCCACCTCACAGTCTTAGACCTGGAAGGTTTTCTGTTTAGATTTAAATCCAGCCTTGTTGATTCTGGTGAGGTCTGTGCTCAGAGCATCTGATGACAATGCCTCCTGCCCCCACCACGTCTCCTCCTCAGCCTTGTTGACGGGGCCAGGCCTGAGCTCTCTGGGCCTGTTTCTCGATCTCAGAAAGGGACACGATCTTAGTATCCACCCTGCTAGGAGGACCCCCGAGGTTCCAAGGTGAGGTTCAGGGGGCAGTAAGGTCACAGAGGGACCGGATGCGTCCTTTCTTCTTTCAGAAACAAACGCCTCATAGTGGTAACTGCCGACACCAGCAGCCTAGGGAGACTTCCCCGGGGGGAGGTGTTTGGGGGGTGGGGAGCCTCAGGTGGACCACGTGTTGCTGCTTCCCGTTATTGCCCTTCGCCGATGGTGCATTTTTCACAAATTGAAGGTTTGTGGCAACCCTGCCTCGAGCAAGTTTATTGTCACCATTTTTCCAACAGCATTTGCTCACTTCCTGTCTCTGTGCCACATTTTGGTAACTCCTGCAATATTTCAAACTTTTTCATTATTATTATTCTCTGTCATGGTGATCTGTGATCAGTCATCTTTGATGTTCCTACTGCAAAAAGATCACAACTCGAAGGCTCAGATGATGGCTAACATTTTTTTAGCAATAAGGTGTTTTTTATGGTACCTGTGTTGTTTTAGACGTAATTCTGCTGCACGATTATAGATGAGGGTACAGTGTAAACATAGCTTTTATCTGCACTGGGAAACCAAAACATTCATGTGACTCGTTTTATCCCAATATGCATGTTACAGAGGTGGTCTGGAACCAAACCTGCAAGATCTGAGGTCTGCCTATATCAGTGCTGTGTTTTGTTTTCTGTACTTTACGATGTTTAGACAAATCAAGGGCCTTCTGAATCCTGAAGAAAGTACCCCTCCCAGGGCTAATTCCTAAAGAAAGCAAATGTCTCCCCAGGGACTGTGCCTTTTCTGCACAAGCCAGGTGGTCTGAGCCCATGTCCTCAGCCAGGGTCCCTTGCCAGGCCAACATCTCCCTGGCCTGGATGGCTGGGGACCACCCCGTAGCCCAGAGCCTGTCAGGCTTATTCAAACTATCTGGTCCTCAGCTTGTGACGTGCCTGCCTACGGAGGTCACCTTGAAGCCTTGGGGCCACGCTTTCCTCTCTCTCGGTCTCCTGGCTGACCCTGGTGCTCCCCATGTGGCCCTGCATGGGGTGGCGTCTCTTGGGAACCACAGGCAGATGCCTCTGCATCTGTCATCCCACTGTACCTGATTAGGAGGAAATCCTCGGTGCATTTTAAGACAAGCTGCCCTTCCCCGTGAGGCCCTCACACCCTCTGCTGGAGTGGGGGCAGCCTCACACTGCTTCTATTCAAGCCCCCTTCCAGGCACAAGTGAAAGGACACGACTGCCAGCAGGGTTGAGCAAGGGCCTTCTGCCAGCACCAGCCACTTCGGCTTCCTTCCCTCTGTGAGGCCTGGCCCCTCTGGCCCCACCATGGTTCTCACCTCTCGCCTGGCTTTCCAAAGGAACATCTCATCGGTGCAGCGGAAGGCTGCTCGCAGGGCCCCCGCGGGGTCAGTGGGCAGCTCTGGTCGGTGGGCAGCGACAGCGTGCACGTGCACAGATGCGTACCTCGCAGCGTCCACCCCTCCGTGGCCATCGAACACGGCAAAGTAGGCACGGTCCACAGAGTCCTGGTGGGGAGCGTGGTGGGGGTCACAGTCCTGCCAGCCCTGGGCCTGACTGAGGCCGCAACCTAGCCAGAGACTCTGGTCTGAGGGTGGAGATGGGCACTTCTGGGACAGGGTGTGGCGGGACAGCACGGTTTCCACCACTAGACAGGCTACGTTGGGGGGTCTGGGAGAGGATGACCCTCGGGAGCCTCAACTTCTGCTCTGGGCCCAGCTGGGGGGAGCATGGGATGAGGGGAGAGGCGCCAGGTGGCTCCCAGTGGGTGGGGAGAGCAGGCTCAGCAAGCAGGGGTCCAGGTGCATGTGGTGCTGGGGCCTCCCGTTCCTTAGCCCCTCAGCCGGGAAAGCCAGGGCCTGGGGGCTGCCCAGGCCCAGGAGCGCTGGGACCTGGCCTCCTGACGGAAGCCGTGGCCATCCCTCCTGTCTCGGCTCCAGCCGGCAGCCCTGCTTGGTACCCAGGGTCCTCCCCCGCCCTTGCAACCTCCCACTTCCCGCCCGGCCCTCCCCGCCCAGGCAGAGCACTCACCGATAGGCCAAAGAGCAGGTTGAAGGCAGGGAGGCACACGTGCCGGTCCTCCATCCTGCGGCGGGCGTTGCGGATGGCGTGCACGGAGACCAGCCACTGCCGCTGCGGGACCCGGGCAGCCACGGGCACCTGCTTCTGCCACTGGCTGCACACTTCCCAGAGCCGGTCAAAGAGGCTCCGCGCCAGGCCCGCAGCATCCAGCACTGAGGCGTAGGAAAGGGGGCTGTTAGGGAAGTGCCACCGCAGGCCCTCGGGGGCTCCCCACTCTCCACCCCCTTCCCGTGGCCCCTGTAGCCCGTCGCCGCCCAGGGCCTCCTGAGCACAGCAGCCTAAGAAACCGCGCAAACAGCCTGTGTCATCAGCATGAGAAGTGTCTGGTTTGGCAACACACACAAGGAGCACCTCCCCACCTCAACATGGCGAGGCCACGCCCCTCATGGGAGCCCACCCCAAGGAAAGAGCTGGATATGCAAAGATAATTTAAGAACAAGTACAGAATCATTTATAATTGTGCATTAATTAGAAATAATATACATCCAACAACAGAGTAAATTATGGTCTGTTCTCCCGGTGACGAATTAAGCTGCTATTTTTCACAACTAAACACGTAACTGCCATTCGGCCCAGCAATTGCACCCTGGGGCTCAAATCCCAGAGAAATGGAGCCTAGTTCACATGAGACATGCGCCCGGTGGTCCCAGAAGTGTTATCTGCAACAGCTAAAAGCTGGAATCAGCCCAGACACCCTTTAACAGGTGAACGATAAACTCCCAAACATCGCACCCCGAACAGTGCTCACAGGAAGGAAGGAAAGAGCTACTGACACACAGAGACCTGGGCAAATCTCAGGGAACCACACTCAGTGAAAAAAGCCAATCCCATGTGATTCCATTTATATGCATACTTGAAACGACAAGATTATAGAGATGGGTGGCTGTCAGGGGTTAGGGTGGGGAGGGGGTATTACGGTAGCCATAAAGGTAACACGACATCCTTGTGGGATAAGATTACGTCGTAACACGACATCCTTGTGGGATGAGATTACGTCACGATCCTAGTCGTGATATTTCACTAGTTTTCGAGATGTTACCATTGAGGGAAACAGGATAAAGATGCAGGGGGTCCCTCACTGTTATTTCTCACAACCGCACGCGAGGCTATGGTTACCTGAGTTTAATTTTAAAAAGTTAAAGGGTGAAACAGAAATAGACTTTGCAAGCATATGAGATGCTCATGTCACGACATTAAAAAAAAATGATATTAAGAAAAAATGTGAAAAAAAAAGAAAGAGAGGAAATTACACATATGGTTTGATCATGAGAACGTGAAAAGCCTTTGACCCGCTTGGGCCCAGAAGATAAGAGGCGAGAAAGGCATAAACCCCATAAGGTCAGCAGTGGGCATCCGCAGGGCTGGGTCCGCGGCTGAGGCTTTTCCTTAAAGACACTTTTTTGTGCTTTTCCCATATTCCACTACAACCAGGAGCTGGTTTTAAAATTTGTCCATAAATGCTTTGCTACTTCTCCCTTCGAGAATGGGGCCTAATCCCCTCCCCTTGAGGGCAGGAAGGAGGACCTCGGCCCACAGACTCCCGAGGCCGAGGCCGCTCAAGGCAACTGCTTGCTGGGGCAGGGCGGGGCGGCTGGAGGCTCCACCTGCCCGGCCACACAGAGGTCTCAGTCATACCTCCGCCCTCAGGAGTTGATTCTTTTTTAAAAAAATTAATTAATTTTTATCTGTGTTGGGTCTTAGTTGCGGCATGCAGGATCTTCTGTTGTGGTGCACAGGCTTCTCTCTAGTTGTGGCGTGTAGGTTTTCTCTCTAGTTGTGGTGCATGGGCTCCAGGGCGTGTGGGTTCTGTAGTTTGTGGCACGCGGGCTCTCTCACTGAGGCGCATGAACTCAGTAGTTGTGGCGCACGGGCTTAGTTGCCCCGCGGCATGTGGGATCTTAGTTCCCCGACCAGGGATCGACCTGCGTCCCCTACATTGGAAGGCAGATTCTTTACCACTGGACCACCAGGGAAGTCCCAGGGCAGTGATTATTATAACACTCGAGTAATGCCAGTTTTGCAAGAATGGCTTCGATAGACTGATTTGACTGTGTTCTACTCCCATGACAGGGGTGAGCTGTTAAGGGCGGCGGGCCCAGGCCTGCTTGGAGGGCAGGGCCGGCCGAGATGTCCTTCCCCTTCCCCAGCCCGCAGGGCCCCCAGGCCTGGCTCTAGGGTGTCAGCTGCGCAGTTCCTTCCCGCCAGCAGGTGGCGCTGACTTCCCGCTGGACGTGGGCGGAGCTGGCGGGGCGCCCCTTTGTGAGCCGCGCGGGCAGCAGGCTCTGCACAGGACAAAGGCGGTCTGTCACCCGCACAGCCTCAGGGCAGGAATTCGGAGCTGGGCTGGGCTGGGCTGGAACGCAGCCGGGCGGGGAGCCAGAGAACAGGGTGGGGGGCGAGGCCACGTGTGTCCCCCCCCCTCCTGGCTCTGCCCTCCATGTGGCATTAATGCCGAGTTTAAAGGGACATAGCTGGATAGTAATTATGTGAGTGGTGGAGGTGTCAGGTAACCATCTGCGATGCATAAAAGGACCGAATCGACACATTGTGCACTTAAGTTACAGTTACAAGTCAATTATGTCTCAATTAAAAAACAAACAATAATAAAGCAACACTGTCCAATAGGAAATGGCAAAGGAGGGGAAATCTGCTGAGGCTCCAAATGCCCCCCACCCCCTGCCCACCCCAGGGCTGGACCCCAGGACCCACCCTGCTTCTCTGCATCCCAACTGGCCCACAGCCCCGCACCTTCTCCAGCAGGTGTGGAGGAACTGAGACCCTGCTCAGGCGGGGCTCACCCAACACTCTGCCAGGGCCTGGCCCACAGGCTCTCGCTCTCTGCAGTTCTGGTCCAACGTGAACCGACTTTTGGGTGGAATACAGTTGGAAGGAACTACTAAGAAAGGGACAGAAAGGCCTGCAAAACAAGGGCCCTGCCTGATCCAAGGCTCATTCCCATCCTGGGCTCCTTTGGCCGCTGACTGCTGTCCCCGGAACAGGACACAGGCCTCTGTGGCGCCTCCCCAGGCTCTCAGGGACCCTCAAGTCTCCACCTGACAAGGGTCCCAACCTGGATCAGCTGAGACACGGCCCGAGCTCTGGGTTTTCTACCACTGGACCCCGGGACCAGCTCTCGCATCAGCACCCACTTGTCACCCGCTGAAGTGGAAGAGCGTGTGGGTGAGGCCCATTGGCACCTCGGGCTCCTCCTGTGTGACCCGGGACAGGGCTGTTTGTCTCCCGGGCTGCGGCGCTCACCCCGCTGGCTCCATGCTGGGGAGGTCTCTCCCCGTGACTGGTCTCTGACACCCTGTCGTAAGCACACGAGCCCGGCGCTGCCCACAACCCCTCTGTCCACCAGAAAAACGGGAAAGGAAAGGGGGGCCAGGTGAGCCCTGACACTCCCCTGCAGCCTGGCCCCCATCTGGCTGGAGAGTGTTGCCCAATAAGCCCAGGGCCCCAAGAGGGAGACTCACGGGTCACAGGGGCCTCCTCTTCCTCCTGCTCCGGCAACTTCCTGAACTCAGAAAGGTCCGTCTGCAGCAGCTGGGAAACTGCCTCGTGGGCCAGGCAGGCAGCAAGTGGTGGCGGAGCGCTCCTGGGGGCACAAACCCGGAGTGAGGGGCTGGCTCCTCAGCAGGAGCCAGCACCCCAGAGCCTGCCCCACACTCCAGGCAGAGACCCCCAGCCTCTTTCTGCTGCCGGAGGCCCTTCCAGAGGTAGCGGTGACCGCTCACACTCCACGTGCACCCACGACAGGCAGGTCGGCCTCTGGTCCTCGTGCTGGACGGCCATCCACGCAGTACCATTTATGGGGCCCTCACTGGGGCTGGTGGGGAGGGGGAGTCACAGACGTGCGAGCTGCCTCTCTGCTGGTCACAGTGGCCAGGCCAAACTGCCTGACGTCCAGCCTTATACCAGCTCCTGGTACCCAATACCAGCTGGGGACCCTTGGGGGTTGGGGAAGTCCTATAAGTTGAACTGTGTCTCCCAAAATGTGTATGTTACAGTTCTAACCCCCAGTGCTTCAGAATGTGACCTTACTTGGAAATGGGGTCGCTGCAGATACAATGAGTTAAAATGAGGTCCCACTGGAGTAGGCTGGGCCCCTAATGCAGTAATGTTGGTGTCCTTATCGAAAGGGGAAATTCAGACAGAGACCCACAGGGAGATGCTCTGTGAAGGTGAAGACTGGTGAGCTGAGCCTATAGCCGAGGACTGCCAGCAACCGCCAGAGGGACCAGCCCAGCCGACATCCTGCTCTGGGACCTCCAGCCCCCAGAATCCTGAGACAATACGGTTCTGTTGTTTAAGCTGCCCAGCCTGTGGTGCTTTGTCACGTACGCCCCAGGAAAGGAATCCAGGGAGCGTGGGACCCATGGGCAGTGTCTGGAAGATCAGGCTGTGTGCAGCCCAGGGCGTCCCTGGGCAAGGCAGGCTGTTGGGACAGCTGGTGAAGGGGAACCTGGGGAGGCAGCATGACCTTGGTGTGGCTTGAAGAGAGACATGATATAATCCAATTGGGCTTTTTAATTTTTATTTTATTTTTAAATTTTATATAATTTTTTTTGCACTTTGATTATTGTGCTTTGCTTTATTGCACTTTGCATACACTGCAATTTTTTTAACATCTTTATTGGAGTATAATTGCTTTACAATGGTGTGTCAGCTGCTGCTTTATAACAAAGTGAATCAGCTATACATATACATATATCCCCATCTCTTCCCTCTTGCGTCTCCCTCCCTCCCACCCTCCCTATCCCACCCCTCTAGGTGGTCACAAAGCACCGAGCTGATCTCCCTGTGCTATGCGGCTGCTTCCCACTAGCTATCTATTTTACATTTGGTGTGTATATATGTCCATGCCAGTCTCTCACTTTGTCCCAGCTTACCCTTCCCTCTCCCCGTGTCCTCAAGTCCATTCTCTAGTAGGTCTGCGTCTTTATTCCCGTCTTGCAATTGGGCTTTTTTAGACTTCCTGGCCTCATCTTGGAGGGTGGGCCTGGCAGTGGATGGGAGGGGACAGAGCAGGCATTGGGCAGGGGACCGGGCGGGTCCACAGTGAGTCTCAGGTTCCACTGAGGTCAAGAGGCCTGTGGCCAGTGGGCACGTGGTCCGGGTGGATGAAAGGGGTGGGGCAGAGAGCAGCTGGAGCAGCTGGAGAAGTGGGGTGACCCCAGGGGTGCCACCTGGGGCCGAGTCTGGGAAGCAAGACCTCGCTGGCTGCTACCAAGGTCAGACAGGCTGCGCAGAGCAGAGCTGAGGGTCAGTGCAGGCAGGAGCCGGAAAGCAAACAAGGGGGATGGGAAGCCTCCAGTACGGGACAAGAGGGACACTAGGCAGCTCCGGGAGGTCGGGGGGTGGAGAGACCGAGGCCAGTGGGAAGCACTATAGGAAATTCTTTCCACAGGCTCCAGGGCCTGCCCGCCTAGCCCCCAGCCTCGGGGGCCCGCTCCAGCCACAGAGCCCCCTGGCTCCCCGAGTATAAGGGGTGGCTCCATCCCCCAGCTGTCCCTGCAGCCTCTAGGACTCATCCTGCATCCTGACCTGTCCCCGAAGTCTGGGCCAGGTGGGTGGGCACATCCCTCTGGGCATCCCGGTGTGTGTCTACAGATGGCCTTAGGGATCTACTGGGATGAATTTGTCATTTTTTAAAATGAGATAGTGACTCAGGGGAGCAGCCTCTGGACCTGCCTTTAGAAAACAACCAGCCATGGACTTCCCTGGTGGCACAGTGGTTAAGAATCCACCTGCCAATGCAGGGGACACGGGTTCGAGCCCTGGCCCGGGAAGATCCCACATGCCGCAGAGCAACTAAGCCCGTGCGCCACAACTACTGAGCCTGTGCTCTAGAGCCTGCGAGCCACAACTACTGAGCCCACGTGCCACAACTACTGAAGCCCACGTGCCTAGAGCCCATGCTCCACAACAAGAGAAGCTACCACAATGAGAAGCCCCAGCACCACAACAAAGAGTAGCCCCTGCTTGCCGGAACTAGAGAAAGCCCGCGCGCAGCAACGAAG
This sequence comes from Globicephala melas, assembly GCF_963455315.2. Lineage (NCBI taxonomy): Eukaryota > Metazoa > Chordata > Mammalia > Artiodactyla > Delphinidae > Globicephala > Globicephala melas. Next base: position 64,130,363 of record NC_083326.1, read on the forward strand.
ACCCAAAACAGTCAAAAATAAAAATAAATTAATTAATTAAAAAAAAAAAAAGAAAAACAACCAGCCAAGGCATGAGAAGTGTGTTCCTCTGCTGTGTGGGGATTTCCTGCCAGCCTCTGGGCTTTCCTTTTTCAGGGCGGGGAGAAGTGCACCTCTGCTCCCAGCGCTGGGGGCAGTGAGGCAGCTTCCGGCCATGGGGAGAGGACAATGCCTGGATGTGGTCCCCAGCCTGGCTTCCTGGCCGCCCTCCCGTCTCATCCAGGGGTCCTGCCTGGTGCCCCGAGGCCCCTAAAGATGACAGCGATGCCTCGGAGACCAGGACCAGGTACCCAAGAAAAAAGAACCACTCTTATCTGGCCACCTCGGGGTTTCCAAGGAGCCACCAGTCTAGAAGCAGAAATGAAAACGCACATCAGTGGCCACAGTGTCAGGGACGCACCACTTAGGGACCTGAGAGGTGACCGCTGACCACAAGGGGAGGACTGGAGGTAAATCACCGCAGTCCCGACCTCGTGATCTGACTCCTGGACAGTCTCACACAGGATTCTATTTACAACCTGAAAAACCCCGCGGACCAACACACTCGGGCCTGGATAGCCAAGAGCCTGCACATGAGCTGCTGGGACATGAGGGTAGGGGCCCCGACCGCCAGATGTGTGTAGACGTGTGACACGTGTGACATCTGTGTCTACACAGTAAAGAAATACTAGGGAAAGACAAAAATAAATCCATTAAAATGGCTGGAAAATATGAGACTTTAAAATTCCTTCAAGGTTGGGAATTCCCTGGCTAGTTAAGACTGCGCTTGCACTGCCAAGGGCCCAGGTTCGATTCCTGGTCAGGGAGCTAAGATCCCGCAAGCCGTGCGGCGGAACCAAAAGAAAAAAAAAATCCTTCAAGGTGGATTCATGGGGGGCCTATAGGGGCCATGGGGGCCCACCTGCACCACCCCTGCCAGCCTCAGGCTCTGGGGCTGTGAACCCTGGCCTCTCGCCGATCACCGATGGTCTCAGGCCTGCTATGTCATCTGCTAATTAACGGGAGCTCATTCACCCCCTGTGCTCAGGGCCTGGCGCTCTCCCCACTCCCCCAGCCTCGCCCGCTGCTCGGCCTTGAGGGGCCCCGCTCCACCTTGAGAGTTCCCCCCTACTTGAGGGGGAAACTTGAGGCACCCGCCCTCCCCCATAACTAAACTCACCCCCCAAGGCCCTGCCCGCAAGAAGGTCCTCTCGCCCTCCTCATGCCTGGCAGGGGCACCAGCCCTGCCCAGTGGCTGCTGGGGATTCAGGGCCCCTCAATGTTCCTTCTGTCCCCCAAGTGCCACTGTGGTGCCTGGTGGGTGCCAGGCCCTCCCTCCTCTGCACTCCCAGCCCCTCGTCTCTCCCACATCCAGCACCCAGACCGCCAATGTGGCCTCGTCAGGCCCCAGGCCCGCTTGGCTCCACTGATCTGCTTTACGGCACCTGCCTCTGAAATATTTTCCCAAAGCAAAACAAAGCAGCCCGCATCGCCCTCTGCACACACCACACCGAGGGACAGGTCACTGGCATTTCCCCCGAGCTCCATGGACGCGGCCCTGGAGTGGGCCCGTAGCCTTTACGTTCCTATCTCTGACTGTTATGGGGCCTCGGGTCCCACCAAGCAGGTGCCCCAGGGGTGCGAGAGGGTGGGGCTGACCTGCCACGAAGAAAGAGCACTTGGGGACACGGAACGCCACCGCAGAGGCTGGGGCGTGTCCCAGCACAAGGGGTAACCCAGTGACTAGCACTGGTGGGTGCAGCCCCTGGGGAGGGATGAGGTTCACAGGGGACGAGTGACCCACCAGCCCTCACCCATGAGCCTCCCTTGTGGCTGCCGGTGGTGCACGTCTCCCCCGACACCTGCCAAGCTGGTCGTGTCCCTCTCTGAACCTTGTCTTCACGGCCTGTGAAACAGGGACAGTGCCACCACCTCTCAGGTCTTGGTGGCCAGGGGACTGCCAGGCCTCAGGCCAGTCTCTTAGCCTCTGCCTCCCTGACTGCGAGACAGGATAGAAATGGGACCTACTGCTAGCATCCATCAGGGGTTGAACTGTGTCCCCCGGAAAGGTCCGCTTAAGTCCTAATCCAGTGGCTCAGGACGTGACCTTGTTTGGGATTAGGGTCTTGGCAGGTATAAGATGAGGTCACACAGGAGCAGGGCCCCTAATCCAACAGGACTGGTGTCCTTACAAGAAGACGAGAGACACAGACAGACAAGGAGGATGCCTGGTGACAACAACAGCCAGTCTGGGGTGATGTGTCTACAGGTCAGGGCACATTCAGGACCAGGTGACACCAGAAGCTAAGAGGAAGGCCTGGAGCGGCCCTGACTTCCGGCCCCCAGGACAATGAGACGGGGCACTTCTGTTGCTCTAAGCTGCGTGGTCTGTGGCGCTTGGCGGTGGCAGCCCTGGGAAACCCACGGGGCTGGCAGGGGAGTTCTGCGCAGAATGTAGTCAGCAGGAGCGGAAGGCAGGGGGTGAAGGCAGCCAGGGTGAGGGTCGTGCCCTGTGCTCCCTTCCCCCTTCCATCCTGGGCCACTGTCCCGGCACCCACACCGCTCACCTGCTGCTCAGGAAGCCCATGGCCAGCTCAGCCAGCTCGCCTTCCACCTCCTCCTGGCTCAGCATCGTCCCTGGGACCTTCCATGGCAAAGGGCTCTCTGGGCCCAGCGGGGCTGGGAAGTCGCGGAGGAGCTCGTCCAGGAAGCTGGGGGTCTCCTCTGCCTTCTGGCTGTTCTGCTGTGGGGTTCCCGAGGCCATGCCCAGAGCATCCTGGGGGGCTGCTGCTGGGTCACTGGTCTTCATTCTGGGGAGAGACGTGAGGGTTGGCAAGAATACAGTCGATTGGCGCCCTACAGTGCTGAGCGCCTCACTTTCTTTGCTTCCCCTTGAAGCATTGAGGGGCAGGCGCCGCACCAAGTTCGGGGCTCCAGGCAGAAAGGCGGGGCCCCCGGGCCTCACACACAGTTCCGGGGCCCACGTGGGAGGGACAACCCTGAGAGGGGACCTGGGGGAGCCCAGAGAAGTGGCTTCAGGAGACAGAGCCCGGGGCAGAGGGATGTCCTGAAGGAGGAGGAAGGCATGTTCCTGGCAGAGGACGGCTGGTGTGGCCAGAGGCAGGCAGGAGAGGGACCCAGGGCCAGGCCATGGAGGCAGGTGGACACGGCCAGAGCAGGGGTTCCACCTGACGCCGGACCTGGGCAGCAGGAAGGTGAGGAGGTGATGCCACTGGGCCTGGGAGCCTGGAAGTCATGCCCAGAGCGGGGCAGGGCTACCTGATGGCACGGTGGCAGGGCCATCGTACAGAGGGCGTGTGGGCAGGAGGGAAGCAGAGGGTTAACCCAGGAGAGTCAGGGCCTTTGGGACATGGTCAAGCCTTATAAGTCCTCTCAGGAGGAGTCCCAGGCCTCCTGAGGCTTAAAAGGTTTGTCCATGTCCACAAACACCCCGACCGTCCTGGGCTTCAAATGGGCTGGAGGATGGGGGATACAGGGGGCTCACTGCCCACTGAGGATCAGAGCTCCTAACTCAGCACAAGTCTCCTGGAAGAACAGAGACAGGACACATAAGACAAGCAGGCATGGGGGTGAGGGGGAAGGGGAAGTAAGATGTGTCATCAGTGGAGGGTCTGGAGGGCAAAGGGTGAAGAATTAAGAAACAGGGAATTCCCTGGAGGTCCAGTGGTTAGGAGTCGGCGCTTTCACTGCTGGGGCCTGGGTTCGACCCCTGGTTGGGGAACTAAGATCCCACAAGCCACGTGGCACGGCCAAAGAAAGAAAGAAACAAACACAAAACCTCTCTCATCTGTCAGCGAGGAGAATTGGAAGTTAATTTCTTGAAGTAGACACACATGAATAACACAGGAACTGGGGCGCTTGTGATGGAAGGTTCTGGGGACAGGCTCCCAGTCATGGCCATCCCTCCTGTCTGCTCACAAGTGAGTGACACAACACAGCTCCAGGCCGCAAAAAACAAACAGGGAAACAAATGAAGGACGTAAGATAAAGAACAATCAGGTGAGAGCAAGCTAGACACTGCGTTATAAACACAAGGGTCCGAGACTGTGAGATGGGGGGCCGGGCCGGGCGCCGTGGGGGTGGTAAGGGCAGGGAGGAGGCAGCCAGGCGGGCCTGAGCCAACGATAAACAACAGGAAGGTGGCGTGAACTTCCCAGGAAGCTCAGACACCCTTGGGCAGGGAGAGAGGCCAAGCTGCCTCTTCTGCCTGTGAAATGCTCTGGCCTGTTGCATAGAGGAGAGAAATGTGAGTGACGCAGAGCTGTCCCAGGCAACACTGGCCCCAGCTCCCCTGCAATTCTGAGTCCAAACAAATACGAGGCCCTGAAATTGCTGGTGGCCCAAAGCACGCTCATTAGAGACGTGATTAGGGTCAAATGGTGCTCACTGACCTCCCAGGGCGCATGGGAGGGCCCACAGCCGAAAGCAAAGCACCGAATTCAGGCCCTTCACCTTCAACCTCGCTGATGGTGGTGGGTTTTTTTGGGGATGCAGGGGCCTCCTTCTTGCCTCCCAGCCTTGGGATGCTGTTCCTTGGGCCTGGACCCCAGTCCCCCGAGTCTGTTTCTCGGTGGGTTGGGAGCCCCCCCCTCTGCAGCACCAAGGCCTGGTCTCCGCTGTGCCCCTGTGCCCACCGCTCCATGCCCAGGCATGACTGTGTACCTAAGGGGTGAGGGCTGCTACTCTCATGGCCTGGCCTAGCCCCGCCTTTGCTAGACAGGTGGGCATCACCAGGACCTACCAGGCTTGTTTTCGCATAGCCTGGCAGAACAAAGGGCCAGGAAATGAGCCGGGACAGTGGGGTAAGGGACAAGAGTAACTTCCTTCCTTGCCATCTTCTTCTCAACCAGCTCCTGGATCTGTGACCTACCCCAGCTGATATGAGCCCGGGGCCGAGATGACAGCGCGAGGGAGAAATTCCTGCCCAAAGGGGCCCAGAGGCAGCCCTGGGAGGGTCAGGAGGGGCAAGGGCAGGACCATAGCCCTGAGCTCTCCCAGGACCAACTGAGGAGCCAGTCAAGAAGGATGGAGGCCAGCAGGCAGGCAGTGAGATGGGGGGATGCGGCGGGGCTGGGCCTGGTGTGGGGGTCCTGACCTGGGAGCTGGTGAGAAGCTGGGGCGGGGGTGGGGGGGAGACTCCTGAATGAGGACCTGGAGGGGGGGCGTGGGAGGGACACTGGGCCGCCAGCCCCCACTGCCACCTGCTCCACCGGTCTGGCCAAATGTGGCCTGAGGCCAGGTCCTCCAGCTCCTGGAACGAAGCCCCTCTGCACTGCTCATCAGCAGGAATGACAGTGCTGCAGCTAATACCCGCCAGGGGACTGCAGGGCCGCCACCCTCTGAGCGCACTTCCGCTACCACCTCTTCTTGCACCCCCCCCAATACCCCGTGTTATTACCCTCACCTTTCAGGCGAGGCATCAGCGAAAGGGCCAAGTTACCCAGCCAGGGTCCCAGTCAGGCCAAGGTGGGACTGCGGAGCCCGGCTGCTAACTGGACAGAACCCCGCCCACCCCTCATGGGCCGCCGACCCTGGGGCTGGCCGCTCCCAGGCCCCTCTTTCATTTCTGCGCCCATCGCCCAGGTGCAGCCCTGAGAGCTCCGGCCCTGCCTCTGCTGAAATCCCCATGGCTGGGGCACAGCCGTCTTCACGGCTCTATAGCACTTCTGCTCGCATCTGACTTGTAAAAGCCCATTTTTCTTTTTTTTCCGTTTAAAATATTTATTATCCTCCAGGTTAACCGTTTTGACTTCGAAGCTCAACCAATGTGTGTTTGTACAACTGTGTTTTTCTCGGCAGTATGGACAAGATACTTGTCAAGTCCTGTTTGATTTCAGAACAGGAGTGAAGAGAGAAACAGCAATCTTTAGGAAGGGAAACTGCATCACTGTTACAAAAGTATTCACAGTTAAACATTTTTCTGCAAACATTTTTCAGCAAACATTTTTCTGCAAGTAGAGAGCCTTATTCCTTCGTTCATAAACAAACACTGGGAAGAGTATGGCAGAAACCCTTCCAGATATTTTCCCACATATGTATTTTTTTCTTTTTAAAACACTTATGGTAAACTATACATAACATACAATTTATCATTCTACCCTTTTAAGTGTACAGTTTTGCTGCATTAAGCACGTTCACATTGTTGTGCAAATGTCACTTTTTACAGGCTTGACTTCTCACAAGATTATAAACTGTACTCCCACACCCGGTCTCTCGGCTGTACCACAGCCCTCCGTGCAAGGCCCCTTTGTGCATGGCTGCTGGCACATGTGGGCAGAGGGAAGGTGTCGGCCTCCTCCCAACACCCTGCAGCAGATGGTGTGGGTTGGGAGGTGCAGCCTGAGGCCTGGTCCCTTGAAAGAGGAAGTTAAGACACTCTACTAAAGGTGGTGGGCAGCGAACAGGTCCTAAGGACAGGGCTGGCTTCAGGCCATATCACAAAGGAATTCTAGGAATGAACGTGTGGAGGTTTGCAGAGTGGCCTGCATCCTGTTTACCTCTCACAACTATGCTGAGTACACGCTGTTGGACTCAGCCAAGTTGCAGTGAAGAAACAGACTCAGGGAAGGTCAGCAACCTGAGGCCACACAGGCAGGAAATGGCAAAGCCGGAATCAGGTGGGGTCTTCCCACGCCTTTGTCATTTCCAGCTCAGTTGCAGGAGGAAGAGTGAACTGTGACAATAGGCCGGATATGGCACAAAAGCCAGCAGTGAGCTTCATGTTCTATCTCCCATGGTGGGAGCACAGCTCACCCACAGAACTCGTGCCAGGGAATGTCATTAGGATGTGTCACTCAGGACGTGTCACTCAAGACATGTGTCCAGCTGAGTGTAAGGCTGCGGGGAGGCGTCCATCACCATTGACTAGGCCCCACTATGTTAAGCCCTGCACTAAAATCCCTACAATCAGCTGCCATATCTCCCTGTTGCACAGAGAGGCTAAGGGGCTTGCCTGAAGTCACACAGCTGCACTGCTGGAGCCATGGCCTCCCTACCGGAGGTTCAATCTCATATGCGTCTCGCTAAAGCTGCTGTAGCCCAAGCACTGGCTTTAACTAAAACACCTTAAATACGCTTGGGGGAGGGCCGGGTGGGGGCAGGCCAGGGGTGGAGGCGCTGGGGCAGAGCTGCAGTCCGGCAAAGGTGCGGGGGCTTCTGGGGTAGGGGTTTGGGCAGGGGCCCGGCCAGATGCTCCCATGCGGGCGGAGGGGAAGGAGGAAGCCCAAGCATTGGGGGCACGTCAACCCTCAGCACCCCATCCTGCTTCACGGCCCTCGGCCCCCCGGCTCGGCCACACCCCCGCGAGCCCAACCCCCACCGCTGCACCCTGGGCGCGCAGCCCCCAAGCCCGCCCCGGGCTCCCCGGGTCCCGGCTGCCGCCCCCGCTTTCAGCCCCCACTCGGCTCCCAGCCCCTCGCGGCTCCCCATCTCGGCCTCCTCATCTCCCCAACCCGCCCCTGCACCCCTGGCGCCGCCGCCGGAGCCTCCCCGGGCGCGTCAGCACCCCGCCCGCGCCCCGCTGCACCCCGGGTCCCCACGGTCCTCACCTGCCACTCGGCCGCCCGGCGCCCTCTAGCCGCTCCCAGCCGACCCCGCCCACTTCCCGTCCGGCCACCGCGGACGCCGCGCAGGCGCAGTCGGGCCCAGGCGGGAGGGGCCGGCCTCTGCTGCCTCCTGGCGGCCCGCTGCGCGCGCCGGCAACCCCACCCGGAGGACGAGCGCACCTGCGGCCTGCATCCCGGCCATTGCATCAGGTCTCTACCTGTGGTGGCTGTGTAGATGGGGCGGTGCCCAGAAATTAGGCAACTTGCGCAGTCAACAGACGGTTAGCAGCAGAACAGGGATGCGAGCCCACACTGCCGAGGGCCCACGACACTTTTAGGGACGGTTAGCTTCCAATGGCCACAAACACACACATTTAATATCTACAGGTCTGAAGATCAGAAGCCAGTAAGGTCTCAATGGGCTAGTTCAAGGGTCATCAGGGTGCCTTCCTTTCTGGGAGCTCTAGGGGAGAAGGTTCTCCCTCCTTTTTCAGCTTCTAACTGCCCCGCCCCTTGGCTCATGGCCCCTCCCACCTTCAAAGCCAGGACCGAAAAGACCCTTGTGATGACCTTGGGCCACCCAGATGACCCAGGATAATCTGTTTTAAAATCAGATGAGCAACCTTAATCCCACCTGCAGCCCTGACTCCCCTCCACCACGTCATCTAACAGCACCGTTCCAGGGACAAGGACCTGGACATCTTTGGGGGTCATTTTTCTGCCACCTTAGAAGCCCAGGGGAAAAAAAAATATTTTTTGGCTGCACCACGCGGCTTGTGAGATCTTAGTTCCCCAATCAGGGATCAAACCCATGCCCCCTGCAGTGGAGGCACAGAGTCCTAACCACTGGACCGCTAGGGAATTCCCAGAAAATGTTTTAACGCCAGAAAAGATAAATGAACTTTTAGGTCAAAGAAAATGGCTTAGTATATAATATTAATATATTCATCTTTATATCAATGCAATTGTAAAGCATAATTTAAACTTTTTATGGAGGAAGAGCTCTCAGAAGCCCCACTGGGGCCCTGCCCACCTGACCTCCAGGCCCACACATGGCTTTTGTCCATCCCAGGAACTAAGGTTCACTAACAGGAGGGTCTGGAGAACAAGCAGCTGGCAGATATGAAAGGACACCGTCTGGGGAGGGGGTGGGTGTGGAAGGTAGGGGGTGCCTGGGCAGAGGAAGCAGGGTGGAGCGGGTGCTGCTCATCCCATTCTCCTCCTCACACCTTCCTAGACCCTATAACCTGTCCATCACCATGGTGACCCCAGCAAGGCCCGCGGCTACTTCTTGGGACCTGTGACCTTGAACATGTTCCTTAGATGCCCTGTGCCGTTTCTTTACCAGAAAGACGGGGACAATAGCAACCAACCTATCTCCTAGTGCTGCTGTGCGACCCCGCCTCAGTGTTTCTCAGTGTGCCGAGGACCACTTGCATCAGAATGAGTAAAGGGTGAAGTCTGAGAACCACAGTGTGGGTGAGGCAGTCCTGGGACAGGACTCCACATTGCAAAGCCCATGAATGCTGACATACCCATGGGCTTCCTCAGCAGGGCCCACACTAGACTCCTCGGAGCACTGATTCCATTCAAGGCTGGTGCTGGGAGATGACGGGGAAGCGAGACACTGCCGCTTGGCCAGGAGCTTGCCTCCTATTGGCGGGTGCTGGGCCAAGGACATGCCGGTGAGCCGGTGAGCCGACTCGTGCCCTGTGGCTTCCGTCAATCCCTCCCCGCTACATTCCATTCTGCCTCAGCTCCCAGCTCCGCTCCTGCCCTTGGGAAAGGAGCCTCCCCACAACACCCAGCCCACCCGGCCCCTGAGTTCCAGCCTCTAGGGTGAATCTACAACTGAGGTAGTGGTCCGTGTGTGGGCAGCATGGTTCTGACTGCCCCTTGCACAAGATCCGAGAGGTGTTTCATGGAGCCTCTTCTTGCAGTGGAGCCTGGGCAGAGGGTGAAATCCCAATGTGTGGAGGCCTGACGTAAGTGCCCCTCGGGTAGAGCAGGCTTGGGAAGGGGGCAGGTGGCAGGCGGCCCGCAGGGCGGTGTGGCTTGTGGGGTACTTTCTCCACCTGGCACGTGGGCGATTCCCTCATGTAAACTGCTGCCTGCCTCTGTCTGAAAGGACGGGTGTTTGAGAACTGAAATGGGAATGGGCCCTAAGGGTGCAGGCCCCACGCTCAGACCCGCTCCCAGACGCCAAGTGGGGAGCAGGGGTCTGGCCCGGGGCAGTGGGTGGGAGTGAGGGCCAACATCCAGGGAGGCTTCTCCCAGCCGCCTCCTCCCACCTAGGACAGCTGGTGGCAGGCAGCTGGTGGCTTCCTGCCTTCCAGGCGCCTGGGCTACCCCCAAGGCATGCACACAGTTACTGTGCCGTGTCTCACATGCACTAGAACGTGACAGGAGCCTCGGACTGGGTCTGCTCCCCGTTCCGTGTGTGGTGGCCTCCCTGCAGGACGCGGGCAGAGCGGACACTAAGGGGGCGTGTGCAGGACGAGGGAGAGGCGAGCGGACGGGGCCGGAGGGCCAATGAGGGACGGGCACAACCCTCTGACAGCAGGCAAGGTCCCGCGAGCTGCTCGTTCTGGAGAAGACAATGTGTTTAATGATTTCTGTAACCCAGAGGACGCCATGCAGAGCCTGGGCAGGGCCGTCACACGAAGTAGGCGGCCAGGGCCGACATCTTGTCCTTGGGTCTCCTGGTGCCTGGCTTCCCCGCTGGCCTCCGGCCCCGGCCCCGGCCCCGGCCCTGCCTCCTCCCAGGCCCGCGGTGCATGGGGTGGCAGGAGGCTGCGTGCTTCAGCTCCACCAGCTCCTGGAAGACAGGGTCGCAGAAGACGCAGCCCGTGTGCTGCGTGCCGTCACCCGGCAGTGGGGACCTGGCCTTGTTGAAGTCGACGTCCAGCAGTGCAGCCTCGCAGGTGCCGCAGGTGTCGGCAGACACACGCACGCGGTGGGCATTCTCGAAGCAGTGCGCCACCACATTGCACCTGTTGCAGGCCACCCGCCACTTGGGGCCTGAGGTGGGGTCGAGCACCAGCACACCGCTCTCGCACTCCACGCACTGGCCAATGCCCAGCATGCTCAGCGAGTGCTGGCAGGTGGGGTGTGTGCACTCGTTGCAGCCTGTGCCTGGGGGGGGGAGTGCGGGGGGGTACCATTATGCACACCCACCTGCCCGCCCACCCACCCTCGGGACCTCCACCCCAACCCTCATCCCAGCAGATTGCGCTCCTCTCGCCCTGTGCATGCTGGTCCTGGGCTCTACTTCTCTGAGACCTCCTTGACCTTTGACGTCCCCCTACTCTGAGGTTTCCAGACAGCTTCCGGACGGCCTCCAGCCAAGTCCATCCCCGCTTTACTTTGCTCCCCGTGGCCCAGGTGGGGCCATCTGCTGCCCTGTAAGCTGCTGGAGGGCAGGGATGGGTCTCCCTGAGAAAGGTGGTGACTGAGGGCTTACCCCTTGCTGGGGGCAGCCTCCTCCCACTGCATCCTCTCACTCCCCCCAGCCCAGGAGCATGCCCACTGCCCAGATCACAAGTGATCTGACTACGGTCAACCATCCAATCGCGACTAGGCAGAGAGCGGCAGACTGGCCGGCTGGGCCCTGAGCAGTGCCCGAGCACACCTGGGTCCTTGGGGCCCTGTGCAGGGAGCTCAGGAATGGTAGGCGCGGGGTCCCCTCAGAGTCCAGCATGGCATGAGCAGGGCTGGTGCTAAGGAGGGACCACAGGTGCCCGGGGGACAGGCGAGCTGTCTAGGGAGGGAACAGCTCACCTTTCTTCATGTCTCGGAAGGGTGGGTGGTTGGAGCAATATGGGCACAGCGGGTAGCTCTTGCCCCGCGAGCCTGATGACCACAGAACCAGCTCGAAGTCGTCCAGCGGGCACCGGAGCTCCTTGTAGAGCTTGATGGTGCCATTCTGGGGGAGGGTGTAGGTCTCATCGCAGTGGGAGCAGTGCAGGCGGCTTGGCTTGGCCTGTGGCAAAGTCAGGGGGGGTGGTCACAGGTTTGCTGGGGCTGCTGACCCTCCTGCCCACCCTCATTCTCCCTGAGACATAGGATACGGAACATGTAAAACATAACGTGTAACACCTATAACGTAACACAGTGCGTGATGCTAACGCATAACGTGTAGGTAGCACATAGCATGGAGGATCACCAGGACCTCTCAGGCGAGGATCCCTGGTCACTGAATCTCAGAACACTTGCTCCACACGTACACAAAGGTGCTAAAATCCCTGCACAGGAAGTATCCGTGACAGCAAGGAACATGTTGTCAAGAGAACATGGACAGTGCGTGTTTCAGTGGCCTAATGGCTTACGTGCTGCTGGGGGCAGCGGTGGGGGTTTGTTGGCAAAGCTGCCCAGGCCCCCCACGTCACTCCATGTGAAAGCAGCTGGAGCAAGGCCCGCGGGGTGGCAAGACCGCCCATCTGTGCACACCTGCCCCGTGTGTCCCGGCCCCTCCCCCCCTACCTGGATGTACTTCATGAACCGGTGGCACTTCCCACAGCGGGAAAGGGGCTTGCCGGTGGCCGCCAGGGGCGAGAAGGACACCTCCATCAGCTCATCCATGCCTGAAAGTGAGCAGGGCGGGACTCACACCCCGACCCCGGGGTGCCCACCTCCACGACAGCCGGTATACCGGGCAGGCTTGAGGGAGCTACCGCACGGGGCTAAGAGTCTGAGGGTAAATACGGCCACCCCTGAGGGTGGGGGTCTTTGCGTCAGTAACTGAGCGGCAAGCGGCAGCCCTGTTTGTCACACGAGCCGAGTGTGCTGCATGTGCTGTCACTGCACTCGCTCTGTAATCCCGACAATGGCCTGGAGCCCAGAGCCTGGATCTGGGAGCTGGTATCGCTGCTGGAGGCGGCAGCCCTGACCAGGGTCCTCTGGCCGGCGAGCAGGGGAGAGGCGGGCCTCACCCGCAATGGAGTCCACGAAGTAGTGGAACTTCCTCTTGAAGACGTCCAGGGTGTGGCCCAGGACCTGGCGGTAGTCGGCTTTACCCTGGGCGATCAGGTTCAGCTGCTTCTCTACTGCACTGCGAATGGTGGGGAGCACTAGCTCCGCATCTGCGGAGTAGGGGACGCACTGTGAGCCCTCATGCCACGGGGCCAGGGCTGCCTCCACCTGTGATCTCCCCCGGCATCCCGTGTGGAGTGGCCAGGACACCCCATCTCCAGGACAGCGTGACAGGATGAAGCTGCTTGGGTGGGGTCTGTACTCCATCTCCCATGGGCCCCTCAGGACTCCTCAGGACAGACAGACGGCACTGCAGCAAGGACCCCAGGGCCCAGTCTGCAGGGAAGAGCCCACGTCCCCCTTTTGGACCCTGACACACACCCATGTGTCCATCAGCCCTGCTACGGCAGGTCCTAGGAGTGGCCGGAGCGGCCTCCTTGTGGTGGGAGTTGCGGGCTCACTGCAGGGCCGGGTCTGTGAGGGGAGGCGCCTGGCAGCTGGACTCACCAATCTTGTAATAGCCGTGCACCAGTACAATACCAAGGTTGGTGGGCTTGAGTCGGCGCCCACTCTCCACGACCACGTAGTTACGCTGGCAGATGTTGTTGATGTGTACGGGGATGCTGGCATCCGTCCCTGAGACACAGCAGGGCCCTGTCAGACTTGGCTCCCCCTTCACCCCCGCCTGCCTTGTGGCCCCCGGTTCTCAGCCCTGCCCCTGGGCACCACACCACAGGCCTTTTCTGAGCTGTCCTGTGAACCCAGCGTCGATGTTCCCAGCTCAGAGAGACTAAGGAACTCCGCCAAAGTCACAGAGCTCGGTCTGCCCCTCACATCTGGAAACGTGCCCTCCTTGGCCTCTCCCTGTCTTGACCTTGTGGCACCCACACCTTTCCAGAACCAAGGCCCCAGCCCCCCAAATGCAGAGGAGCCTCCCTGACAAATTGTCCCTCCAAAACCTGCCCAGGTTTGCCCACTTGCTGGCTCCCGGTCCCTCGTGATCAGTCCCCAGGGCAGGCTCCCAGTTGCAGGGTGCACCTGCCCCAAAGACATCTAGGTTGTCTGGCACTGCCAGATGCTGCCTGTACTGCTCCCCGAGGTCCATGGCTGGCGGGATGAGGTGGGCCAGGCTCTGAGCCCCATGTGGCTCTGCAGTGCTGCACCGTACACTCCCGCGGCACCTCCTGCACTCGGGCCACAGCCCCGAGGCCCCTGGTCAACAGGGCCGCCCTTAACTGCTGTCGGGAGGTCCGTGACACTGTCTAGTGTGTGGCCACGAGAAGCCACGGACGTCCCGTCAACAAGAAGGCGCAGAGGGTGCTGGGTGAGCGGCGCCCACACCCGCAGCAGGCTGAGGACCACCAGGACCCACTGCAGGCACCCAGGCCCCTGGAAGCAGCAGCCCAGCTCTCCTGGTAAGGCCACCACTGTCACCAGGACCCCGGGCACAGGTAAGAGGCTCCCTGGCAAGGCACCCGCGGGACTGTTAGTGATGGAACAGAGTCCAGATACCGTGGCCTGGTTGTCCTACAGCCCTCCAAAGCCTGTCAACTGTGAGGGGCCCGGTGAGCTGGGCAGCCCATCAGGGAACAGGCAGAGCCTCTCGGAGCAAGCACCACCTGGGGAGGTGGCACTGGCACAAGGCCATCCCCCGGGGTGTGAGGCCTCAGGTCACAGCCCTGGGCCTGGGGACTGGGAGAGACCCTCGCCCGTGAGACATGTGCATCAGCGACCCCACTTTTGAGCTCAAAGCTCCCCGGGTGGGGCATGTCCACTCTCCTTGCAGGGAAGGAGTGCCGTGGGAACTTGGCTTTCCTGTCGCCTTGTGAATTTGTTCTGAGTTTTGTGTCCTCCCTGTGGGTGAGTCACTGGCAACCTGGGCCAACACTCAGTTCTGGGGGTGGTAGTTAGTGCCTGTAAGGGTGCGTGTTGGCCTTTATAGGCAAGGCCAGGTCCTGAGGTGGAGGCCCTGGCGAGGGCCTGCCCGCGGCCACCCTGCAGGCTCAGCTGGCCACACTGGGCCCCAGCCCTGGGATGGGAGCCCTGGGCCCGGACCCACCGATGCCGTGCTTCTCCATGAGCGTGATGAGCTCAGCCTCCGTCAGGTAGTCAGGGGGGCTCGTCTGCTTCTCCAGCATCTTGACCTCAGCCACGGCGAAGGTGTCGCCCCTCTGGCAGGTGGGCAGGTTCTCCTCCAGGGGCACACTCTGCCAAGGCATGATCTCTGTGAAACCTGTGGAGACCGGGCGCCAACACTCAGGGCCGGTGGCCATGTCCGCGGAGGTGGGAGAGGCGCCTGCCTGGCTCCACCTACCTGGGGAGATGACGGTCTTGCCTGTGCAAGTGAAGCGCTCAGGCCCGATCCGGAAGGAGATGGTGCTCTGCAGGTACTTGCAGTCATGGCTGACTGTGGCGATGAAGTGCCTGGTGATGTACTCGTACAGCCGCCAGGCCTCGCCGCCTGCAAAAGGCGCGGCTGCTCAGTGCTGGGCTCTGGCTCCAAGCAGCCCCAGCACTCGTGCTCCAGCAGCAGGGTGTGGGCGCCAGGGCTGGCTTGCTCTAAGCCCTCGAAGGGGGAGGGGACACACAAGAAGGACTGCAAGCATCTCCAGGCCTCGGTGGCTCTTTCAGGCTCTGCTTCTGGGTGGGACTGCGCTTCAGGGCCCAACCTACCCCATAAGTGACCTGCCACCATCGCTTCAGACTGGGGCTGTGCACAGGGGCTCCTGTCTCCCTCTCCTGCCTTCTCCCAGCACGCAGGCCACCAGCAGGGCCTCGAGGGTGGGAAGTAAGGACACCCCATGGCTGAGCCTGTCACCCTGCCCCGGTCTCATCCCACTCCATCTGTGGTCTCCTGCCTGGCCTGCTCCAGCACCTGCCCGCACATCACACACCTGCTGCCACCACTTCACTCCTGTCCCATCCATGGCGACAGAGCACAACCTTCAGGTGGCCCCTTCACTGCAGCCGGGGCCAGTGGGGGCCCACACTGCTGATGGGGCCTGACCCCGTCCAAAGGTGCCATGTAGCCAAAGCTCCTCACCCGGCCCTCCTGGGAAGCTTGAAGCGCACGCACGTGCATGCGTGTGTTTGCGCATGCGCAAACTTCTGAGGGGAGCCCCCATACCTAATTCAGCCTCCGTGGCAGACTTCATGGGGGTAATGGGGGGATGGTCGCCAGCGTCGTGGCCTTTCCGTGGGCGGTTGATACCTTCCGCTAACAGCCGCTTCACCTGAGAGGAAAGCCCGGAGCAAGGCATGAGCTGAGCAAGGCTGCCAACCCACATGGGAGGAGTGGCTGCCCATCCTGGCCTGGCCCGTGGGGTCCTGGCCTCACCGTGTCAGCCCAGTAGGGGTGGTTGGCCTGTTGCCGCAGAGGCCCCTTCAGGTCGAAGCTCTCGGGGTAGTGGGTGGTCTCGGTGCGCGGGTAGCTGATGTAGCCCTGCGTGTAGAGGCGCTCTGCGGTCTGCATGGCGTGCTGTGGGCCCATCCCTGCCGGACATGCAGGCTCAGCAGCCCGGACGCCAGGAGAGCAGGCACCCCTGGGCCAGGTGCCCAGGCTCCTGGGAGGTGGGGGCCACACGGCCTGATCCAAGGCCAAGCTCCCCCACCAGGGCAGGGACACCAGGGGTCATCCTCGAGACGCTGGCAGCCATACTGCTGAACGTGGCCTTCAGAGCGCCTGTGTCCTACTCAGCCTGGGGTCACACCCACGCCCTATGGTCCACATGCGCCCTCCGTCCTGAGCCCCCAGGCGCATCTGCGCTCACAGCGCTGCAGGGCACTGATGGGGTTCATGCTCCTGCTCCTCCCCAACCTGCAGAAGCTGGCCTCAGCGAGCGGTCACTCCATGTCATCGCTGCCCCTCGAGCATCCCTGGAGGTTCTGCCCTGAGAGGATGGTGCCCACGGTTTCCTGAGGCTGCAGAGGGGCCACCAATGCCTGGAGGCTGCCAGCTCCAGACCAACCTTCTAGCACAACCTTCTCGCTATGGTAGAAACGAGGCTCAGGGCCATGTCACAGCTGTCACACCTGTCGAGTGCCCCGCCCACACCTGGCCTCTCCCTGCACCAGGGACGCCACTGCAGCTGTCCCCCTCAGGTAGCAGCCATCATCACAATCGCTACTGTCAAGACGCCATGTGCCTGCCTCAAGAAGTCTCCTGGGGGCTTTGAGGCAACGTCCACACTCACCCAGGGAAGAGCTGGCCACACGCAGCATCTCCACGGTGTTCAAGGCCAATGGCCTCTGCTTGGCCTTCTCCTTCCTGCTCATGGCCTCCACCTGGGGGACAGAATAGATTCATGCATGGGTGCAGGGAGACGCCATGACAGACTCAGGACATGTGGCCAAGGGTCTAGACTCTTTTACCCTCCCAGCTTCTCCAGTTCTCTTCACAGCGGACTCAGGACTTGAATGAACATTTGTTCAGGCCCAGGAAGGAAAAATGAAAGAAAATTCTTTTCCAGGGAAACAGAAAACCTGGAGAAAAGGGGGAAGAGTCAGGAGAAAGGGCTGCATGTTTGAAACCCAACAGGAGCCAGCGTCTGCCAGGCTGCGGGGCTGGCGGGGGGCCCGGGGGCCGTGGGGTGAGGGCTTGTCGCCGGGGCAGCTGCTTACCCCTCACTACACCCACTAGTGTTGCTACACCTGCCAATTTGAGAGGAGAAGCTGAAAATTGGGATTTTTTATGTGAAATCTCCTAACTTCTAAAAGTAGGTAACCACTTTGGAACTTGGTGAATACCATGCACTTTAAGGAAAACGGTGGTGAGTAACCACCGTCAGCCTCTGGGCTGAGCAACTGTCAGAAGAGTGACCACTTTGTGGCAAAAACAATCCAAACCTCTCAACCGCCACCCCTCGCCCCTGCCAACCTCACGTGGACCTGGCCAGGGCCGTGCCCCCTGAATTCCGGACAGATGTGGGGCTAACACTGAGGCCAAGTGGTGTCTGTGCAGCAGGGGCAGCTTGGATCACGGACAGGGGGAGGGGGCACTCAGACGGGGTGGCCACTGCGGGCAGAAGCACGGGGCAGCTTTAGGTGAAGCTCTGGGGCCTGAGTCAACTGCCCTCAGCAAGGGGATGCCCAGGAAGGTTCAGGAAGGACGAGAGAAGGCGGCTGAAGGAGGCCAGGTGAGCCTCAGTGACCACGGGGGCCGTCATGACTGCAAGGCATAAGCTGCCACAGCCGCAGACATGCCCCCACCCATGCGGCCAGCCAGTTGCCAGGTGGCATCAACCTCTTCCTAACAGCCACTCAGCCCATGCTTTCCAATTCGTGAAAACCTAAGTAAGAAACGTAGCACATGAAGGCCACGAAAGCTGATGACCCAGAGACGCCCGTGCTGGCTGTGGGACCTGGGCGGGTTCTTGATGTGCGTAGGGGCCTCTAGTTGCTAGCCTGAGGTGTCACAGAAAAGGGACATATGGGTGGAATCCTCCCAAAGGAGGTAATGCCCACAGGGCACATGGAGGGCTCAGAGCAGGCACGTGGTGCACGGCAGCTACGGCCTGGGAAGGAGTTTCTTAGTGCGAGCGTGTCGTGAGTAACCATTCTTCTGTCTAAAAAGTGTCTGTGTTCCAGAAAGGCAGAGAAAGATATAAGCCTAGGTCAGCAGAGTCTTCTGAGGCCCCCCCCAAGGCAGATGGGACTCATGTGGGTGGAGCAGCCCACCTGGGCCTCCTTCTCCAGCTTGGTCATGTTCAGGAACATCTGTGCGATCTCCCGGTCGAACACACGCACTCGGTCCCAGTCCAAAAGGAGGGATCGGTCCTTATCGGCATCCACCTGCAGGAGGGGAACAGGAGAGCCCGGGAGAGAAAGCATCCAGGTGAGCCAGTGCCAGCAGGGAGAATCGGGGCA
Organism: Globicephala melas; assembly: GCF_963455315.2. NCBI lineage: Eukaryota > Metazoa > Chordata > Mammalia > Artiodactyla > Delphinidae > Globicephala > Globicephala melas. The sequence continues at coordinate 64,148,782 of NC_083326.1, forward strand.
GACAGAGCTGGTCCTCGCCTGGGCCCTGCCTCTGAAGTCTCTCGGCTGTACCTGTTCAGGTGCACAGTCGCAGGTGTGCAGGTTGAGGCCCAGCCCCTCCCCAAGTGGAGGCTGCTCTGACACGAGGCCTCCTTGCTGAGATCAGCCAGACGGCCTCACGAGGGGAGCCCCAAGCCGAGGCTGAGGTGTCCTTAGGGAGCGCCGGGGCCCCCACCTCTCATCCCCTAAGCCCCGCTGGCCCTAGATGTGGCCCCACCTAGGAGACCCCAGCCCTGTGTTGACTGAAGCAGCTCTGTATTATGCTCTAAATCTTACAAAAACCTTCCTTTTTACTTGGAGCAGGAGTTCCAAGACTTCTTAGAAGCTCGGAAGTCAGCAGCTCGTGGCCCTCAGTCCAGTCCTTGGACCTGACCACCCCAACTGTGGGCCTGGCGGGTGACCTCACCCTGAGCTGCCAGAGCGTCCAGGCCTGGCCTTGTCCTGCGGCCTCCACGAAGGCTGGGGGCCCTTCCCTGGGCACCCGCAACCACTTCCTGGTGGGACAGCCACCCACAGCTGTGCCCTTGGCCTGGGGACTATGACAATGATGATGGAGGCTCTCAGAATCCATACCCAAACCCGGAAAGACCCAGCATGAACAGGAAAAGGAAGTGAACCTTGGCCTGCAGCACCCAGTAGGTCTCCGGTTTGAAGGACTGGATTTTATCATGTCTCTCCACGCAGAAGCCCAGCGTGGGGGTCTGGCATGGCCCGAAGGAGATGAGCGAACTGTCTAGGTTGCCGTATTTCCCCTGGAAGTATTTAGTCTGAAACCTATAAAGGGGGTTGGGGGGAGAGGAGGACATTTTGGTCACACATTCACTCAAATACCATCGTTAGCTGCCCGTGGGAGTCGGGCAGGAGGCTGGCTGGCGGGTATGGGAGGAGACCAAGGCAACTGCTCCCTGCTCAAAAGGTGGAAAGGGAAGAGCAGAGGCTCTGTTCACCCTGGCCGGAAGCCCTATTTTATTCCGTGCCCCTCCACCCCCTCAAGACCTGCCCACCCTGCTTGTCGAGAGGGGACCTCTGTGGTCTGCGTCAGCTAAAGAGACAGTTTTCTTGGGGATTTAAAAATGCTGACAATCTCCTGTCGCCGACCAGGCCTGTGGGGAGGTCGGGAGCCAGGCGAGGCAGTGGCCTGGCCAGGGGGCGGGCAGCACCTGGTGAAGGCGCAGCCAATGCGCAGGTCCAGCTCCTGCCGCGCATCCACTGAGAGTGCCTCGTTGTGGTCGGGCTCACCCAGGCGGACCATGGCAGTGCAGATGTCTGTGTCTGTGATGGAGCTGAACCGGGCCCGGAACACTGTCTTCTCGCCACTGTGGGCCTGATTCATGACAGGCAGCACCGCATCCAGGACCTGGGGAGGCGGCCGGCTGTAACGCCCACACCTCACCTCACCTGGGTGCCAGGCCCCCTCCACTGCCCCCTCCTCCTGGAGCCTCAGTCTCCACGGGCCTCCTGCCATGCGCTTCCTTTCCTTCTGTCCACTGCTGTGTTCAAACCCCCTTCCTACTGCCACCCCCTCTCTTCCTACAGTGGTTTCCACACCCAAACTAGGAGGCACTACTGCAGGGGACACAAGGGACCCCAGCCTCCAAGTCCACCCCGATCCACCCACTTTCCCACCTTCTAGAGGAGGGAGTGCTGGGAGGGCCGAGGGGATTTGGGAGACTTTCCAGAGACTGGAGGAAAGACAGAGAAGGGAAAAGAAGACGAAAACGCAGTGGATAGGGGTGGGGGCCGGTGCATCTCAGGACTAGAGCAGGGTGGGGGACCTGGGGGGCCTGGAGCCCAGACTCACTAAGAGTTAGTGAAGGCCGTGCAGCGGGAGGGGAGTCGCCGCTGGAGCCTGGCCATGCAGCTTCCTTATGGGGAGGGAGTGGCTCCGTTTCTGAGGGGAGAAAGCCTGTGAGCTGCCAACATTCTCCATCCCAGACGCAAAGGTCCCTGGGGAGAAGCAGCCCTGCAGGGGAGGCGTCGGGAGAGGGGTGTCTGGGAACAGTTTCCTGAGGTGCCAGGTCCCAGGTGAGAGCTGGGGTGTTCCAGCCTGAGGGGCTCCTGCGGGAGGCAGGCCTGGGAGCTGCCACCTGCTTCCAGTCTGAGGGGGGGCGCCTGGGGGCTGGCGGAGACGGGAGGCGGGAGGGCACAGCTTGGGGGGCGGGGGGAGAAGGAGGTATGTGAAAGGGTGTCAAGCAGCACTGGCTGAAGGTCCCTGCATGGCGCTGGGAGGGTGCGATGCTCAGAACCCACCCTCTCCTCCAGGCAGTCCTCCATCTAGGAAATCCTGCCGCGGCTTCCTCACAATGTGCCCTTCAGGCAAAGGGACACTCCCTCCCCTGGGCAGAGCCCATGCATCTTAAAATATCTACAGAATCACCAGAATTTAAGCCAGTGCCATGGTTCCCCTGGCAGCATCAGTGCCAGGAGTGGCATGACAGCAGCGGGAAGGCCGATGTATGGACCCCCAGCCCCCTCACCTCGAAGCAGATGTTCTCTCCCTCCTTGTCGCAGTCCAGCCACAGTACGATGTAGTCACAGCCTTTGCCCTCCACCTGAGCACAGCACATGGGGAATCACACCTGCCTCGGCCCCCAGTGCCTGCCAATGGTGCCCCTGCCCGGCTGGCGGAGCAGAGCCCGGCCCCCGATCACCCTGAGCCCTGGAGCCCGGGGCAGGGCCCAGGCTGAGCCAAGGAGTTGGCTACAGTCAGGCTGGCTTAGCCTCTCAGCAAAGAATTTACTTCAGAACTGCTGTTTTTTGGACAAAAAAGTTATAAATGCCACGTGATCTTAACCTCCAAAACTGCATTTAAAAAAAAGCTAAAATGAAATAACTAAGTATTAACAGTAGTTGTCTTGGATAGTGAGATTATAATTAATTTTTTTTTTTACTTACTTGTATTTTCTAATTTTCATCACATGTATGCATTTGTTTTAAAATTAGGAAATCACCACCACCAAACTATTTTAAAAGCAGGATGTTGCCCCGGGTGCCGGGGAGCCCAGGCTGACTGTGGGGGAGGAGTGGGCCTAAGGGCACCTGGGGGGGGCGGGCTGAGGGTGCTCCCTCACGCTCAGGACGCACCTGCAGGAACTTCACCATGTTCAGCTTGGGGTTGGCCTCCTTCTTCTCCGTTGGGGCCTGGCTGAACAGCTCGGCGGGGTCCACCTTGTCCCACTTGTTGTACTTTCCTACAAACACAGGCATTGGATGTCCGAATCACACTTCACGCTTCCTGGGACTTGGACCCCAGGAGGAGGGTGGGGAGGGGGAGGCTCGGAGAACCCTTTGCCCAGAGCAGGGCCTCCCTTCGCCTGAGATGTGAGCCGACAACACACTTGAGCCGCGCGTGGGAGCTGCTCCCGGATGTTCTCTGTGGCTGGGGGCACCGCTCCTGGTGGTCTCACTGCCACTCATGCCCTGTCTCCTCCCCCAGCAGGTTTCTGTACCCTCTCCCCGCCCAGCACTTGGCCGGCCCCCGATAGGCGCTCAGCGGATCCCGGGGGGCCTCAGTGTCCTCAGGCCCCCCATCTGGCACATCCCCCACACTTCTCTACTTGGCGTTCGGCCTCACACGCCCAGCCGGTAGGCTTCCTTCTAGGCCTTGCTGGTCAGACAGCCAAGTTCAAGCCCCAGCTCCCTGACTTCAGGGTCCGAATGCCCTGCTGCAAGGGGAGCAAGAACTGCCAAGGCTCTGCTGTGAGCGGCCCGCGCTCAGTGCTGCACCTCCCGCCCCACTGGGGCCTCAAACAGTCCTGGGAGGTGATGGCACTGATCTCAGATCCTTCACACACGAGAAGCAGAAGTGCACGGAGGCCCAGCTCCGGTGCAGCGAGGGTCAGAGCCTAGGTCGGACCCACATCAACTGCGACCCTGCCAGCCAGCCCCACTGGGTCACTGATGCTGGCCTTCCAATCACCACTGACTGACTGTGGGACAAAGGTCATACTTGGAGGGGCAGCAGCCCTCTGTGGAATGCCTACACGGGCCAGGCCCCTGCTCAGGTGGGGACCACTGCCTCCACTCTGCACAGGAAGGTGCAGGGCACACAGTGACCAAGGGGCACCACTGGGACAGGGACCCCAGGTCAGCTCTCCAGTCTGCTGGCCTCAGGACTCATGGGTTCTGGACAAACCTCTCTGCCCGGAGCCTGCCCTGGGCTCCAACTGGACCCTGGGCAGCACCAGGCAGGGCTCCTCAGTACAATGGAAGGTGGGCAGGGGGGCAGGGGCTCACCCAGGAAGTCCAGGGTCATCACATGACCACAGACGGACGTCATCTTGAAGCGGACCAGCTGGCCAGTGAAGGTCCCGGTGTACTCGTGCACTGAGCATGTCCCGTTCAGCCCTTTGCGTGAGGACATGCTCCCTGCAGGAGAAGCACAGCCATGCGGGGACCTGGGGCCCTGACGCTGCCTCTTGGAGGGCCGGGGTCCCCTCCCCACAGTGGTCAGTGACAACATTCCTCAGGCAGCAGCAGTCACCGGGTGCTGAGAGATCTAGCGGCTCTCAGGGGAAACACGCAGAGCTGGGTGTGTGTGGGGGCCGAGAGCGCCCCCTCTGGACGCTCAAGAGCAGACACTCTTGGGTCGTTCTCTGCATTTCTGTATTCACTCCTGAATCTGATTTCTGCCCCTTTTAAACCCTACTCAGAGGTTCCCCAAAGACCCCCTAACTATCGAACTTCAGGGTGACCTCTCCACTCCCAAACAATGGCCCTTTCCCTGAACTTTCTCGGCCTCTGGGGACCGGGCACTTCTGGGGTCTCCCCTCCCCTTCAGATGACTTCTCAGCCTGCTGCCCTGGGGTCTCCTCTTCCTTCAGCCGCTGGACTGAGGGGAGGTCAAGGTGGACGCCTGCCATCTCTGGGTCCCCAGCACCCACTAACCACCCAGGGGCTAGGGTGAGGCAAGGGCAGGTGTTCTCTTTCCCAGTGCCCTGCGGTCTCAGGGGCACGGCTCAGCCTCATGGCACCATCAAGTGGCGTGAGGGGCGTGGGTGCAGCTGCAGCGGGGCGTCCACAGGGCGGTGGTGCTGATGCCCACGGCATGGCCTCAGCAGACTAGGCCGGGTGGGGTCCTTCCAGTGGACTCTTTCTGCTCAAGTTAGCAGGGCTTGTTTCTGCTGCTCGTGACCGACCACCCTGCCTGGCACAGCACTCGTCCAGTGGTCTGCCTGCCATGTGCTGCCAGCTGCGCCTGCACCTTGTGGGAGCCCCGGCTCACGCTCAGCATGGCAGTAATCGCACCCCACAGGGACTAAGTGACTAAGTGACCGAGGGCTTCATCCACACCTGCTGTCCTGAACAGACTTGACTCCAGGGAGCTGGGGTTGCTTAGGAAGAAGAAAGGATTGACCTGCAGAGCAGGAACGCCCACGCTCACAGATCAAAGCCGTTGAGCGCGCCGGGGCTGCCCTCCTACCTCGAGAGAGGATTCTGGCGATGGACTGGGCCAAGGACGGCTTCTCAGCCACCATGAGCACCGTCTTCATCTTGTCTCAGGCTGCCAGCACCCTGCCTCACTCTGCTCTCAGGGAAATGGCAGTGAAACAGCTCACACACTGACCTAGGGCAGCGTCACGCTGCTGCCATGCCAACTCCTAGAGAAAAGACATGCAGAAAACAACGATGCTTCCAGTGGAACCTCTCACTTTAAAGAACAAAACAAACCCAAGGCAAGAAAAAGAAACTCAGGGAAACCTGAAGGCACCTGACAGACAACTGCCTAGGGCAACTGAACCGGATCGGGACCACGGCTTTGCTTGAAAAGATGAGGTGGCCCCATGACCCCAGGCTTATTTTGTCCCCAGATCCACGCTAGGAAGCCCTCGGGGCCTTTGGGCCTGGCCCCCCTCCCGTGGAGCCATCGTGTACCCCCAGGGCTGAGACGGCATCCTCACCTGGGCTGAGCATGAGGGTGCCCTGGGCACTTTACCCAATGCAGATGCCCAGGCTGGGCACCCATGTCCTCCTGACTCCCGACTGGGCTGAGACCCACTGGCCAGGAGATCCAGCCCCCAGCAGAGCTCGAGAGACCCTTCGCAAAAGGCCCTGACCTACCTCCCCACTTGCCCTGCCTCCCCACTTGCCCTGCCCCACCTCTCACCTTGCAGGCCAGGGTCTGGCCGGTTAAATTGGACATTGTCCTCTAAAGAAAAAAATACATCTGTTTGCCTGGAATGTTCCACAGATCCTGGGGAAGGCAGCTCTACTGTCAAAGGCCCGGCTCAGGCACTAACTCTTGTTTAAAGGATTCTCCCTCTTTTAGGGAAAGACAGGATGGATCCTTTTCTGTGAGCTGTTTATTCATAGTTGTACCCATTTTTTCCAAGAGGGTTGCTGTCTTATTTTAGGAGTCGTTTAGATAATGAGGAAATTAGCCCTTTACGGTATGACCTGATGTCCAAAACATTCCCCCAAGCAAAGTACAGCTAGAACAGGCCTGTACTTATGTCACCAGCAAGGGTCGCAGGTGATGGGGCTGGGGGGCAGGCAGACCCGGATGTGGCTGGTGGAATTTGACCGGAGCGACTTGACGACATCTCTCAAAACTACGAGCGTGTGGCCATAGCAGCCCCACATCCAGGGACGAGCTCAGGGATCCCACATGATTTACAGAGCACCCACTGCACGCTCAGTGTGTCGCCCTGTGCCATGAGGGGCAGAGCAGGGGTGGCACAGGGCAGGCATGAGCTGTGCAGTGTCCGGGGGCAGAGTTTCAAGGCGGCCCAGGGACTCCCCTTCCTTCACCCACAGAAGCCAGAGGCCAGAAGGGGAAACTGGCAGCAAAGGGAGTTTCTCATCCCTTCCAAAGTAGGAAGGACTTATCCTAAAACGTTCCCTTAGGTTTTCTCACTTCTGCGTCACAAGAGCAGCCAGCAATTATGGTGTAATTGTCCTGCCAGTGCCCTCGGTGGAGGTGCTGTGCTGCCCCACGTCAGGAATTGTAGGGTCGGGAAGACCAGAGATCAAGCGGCAGGACTTAAACACACATGCACAGCCCTCATCCTGTCCAGCCTCTGTGAGCATCCTGGGGGGGGGGGGCGGCAGCCCTGCTTTGCTTCCCTACAGCACCGACCACTATACCCGAGAGCCTCTCCAGCTACGTATTTATTTTTTCGTCTCACAGTTCCTAGAACGTACGTAAACTCCAAGAGGACAGGGCTGTTACTCTAATGACAAGTAACAGACGATGAGCAAATACTGACTGAATAAATAAAAGAGCAATTTTAACTGCAAAGTGAATAATAAAAATACTTTCTTTGATGTCTAAAATTGAAAAACTGACTTTAAATCTGTAAGAGTATTGCAAACATTTCACCTATCCAATGTTCTTTCTTCTTTTTTTAAAAAAATTTATTTTTGGCTGCATTGGGTCTTCGTTGCTGCGTGCAGGCTCTCTCTAGTTGCAGTGAGCGGGGGCTTCTCTTTGTTGCGGTGCGTGGGCTTCTCACTGCGGTGGCTTCTGTCATGGAGCATGGACTCTAGGTGCGTGGGCTTCAGCAGTTGTGGCTCGCGGGCTCTACAGCGCAGGCTCAGTAGTTGCGGCGCTTGGGCTTAGTTGCTTCGCGGCATGTGGGAACTTCCCGGACCAGGGCTCGAACCGGTATCCCCTGCATTGGAGATGGATTCCTAACCACTGCGCCACCAGGGAAGCCCCTCAGTGTTCTTTTTTCCATGGTGTTTCTGGAAGTTTTACATCTTCACTACTCCCCTTCATACCTAAGGATCCTAAATACTCTTCCAGTAAATAATTAACGTATTCTTCTGTAAAGATCCCTTTAGAGACAAACATTTTGCCCTAGCATCTTCAAAGGGATTACCTCATTTATCCAGGACAAGGGATACAACTGGACAGTCACAAAAGTCACATCAGCATCAGTCCCAATTTCAGAGCACCTGTCCACCTGTCACTGTGTAGTTGCTATTCCACAGTTGATATGTGGCCTGTCTCCAGCAGCTCTGGCTCTAAAGAAACAGGGCTTCTGGTTTAACAGTTTATACTCCACTACTGCATGAGTACTTTGTAACCTCCTGAGTACCACTGCTTTATTAGGGGGAAAAAATCACTTTCTTTAAGGATATGGAATCATGGAATCATGGAATCCTGGGGGAAGGAGTCTTGGTGATGATCCAGTACAACCATCACAAGAGAGAACTAAGACCCAGAGAAAGCGATTTGCCAAAGGTAAGCTGGGAAATTTACCAAGTTGGGGCTGAAACTCATGCTTCCTTACTTCCAGCCAGGTACTTTTTTTTTTTTCTTTTTTCTTTTTGAACTGCACCAGGTTCCACCTTTTAAAAGATTTTGGCAGTCTTAACTAATTAACTGCCTGTGATAATCTTGGGGCCTCCCTATTTTTCCATTAAGGCACATCTCCAATTTCAAAATGGAAGCCAATGAGAACAGAAGCTGAGAGCAGTGGCTTGCAAACTTCATTTATACATCATCTTAATACCTCTGCCTTACCAACATTATTATTCACTTAAGTTTCTGCCTTGAAGAAAAAGCTTAAATATATAAAAAAGGGAAATTTCATAGCCTCTTAGGAGCTGAAAGCCTATAATCAATAACCAGAACTAGATTCTTTCCAGTAACCTACATGGTCTGTCAAGTTTGATCTTGTTGCCTGCCAAAGCTCCGAGCCTGAAGTTTGTCCCCTTATTTCAAAAAGGGAGATTAGCAAGTGCTAAGAGGATGTTGACAGCAAACACCCCAAATTAGGGCTGTAATTAAGAGGGCTGAAAGTCAAGGAGAGTAGAGGTTAGCCTGTCAACTCACCAGCAATACCACAATGGTATGTGTCCTTGGGAGACACAGTGGATAAAGTCCTTCCATGTCAGTGTCTTATGCACAGGTGGATTCAGCTTGGGAGTGGAGGCCTAGCAGTGGTCCGCACGGCATTTACAGGCCTAGGATTTCCCACCTTAGTGACTTTAGCAAACACCTATGGAGTCAGGGAAAGAACCCTTTCTTAAGCTCCTCCCTTGCAGGCACGCTACAGCTGTAAACGCTACTTTGTTTAATCTTTCTAGCAACCCTACGAAGCCTATGCTGTAACTTTTTAAACTATGAGTAGACTGAGGTTCAGAACAATACAGACTAGTGTCAGTGATCTTTGGCAAGTCTCTAGGGACTCTATGGCTCGCTGGCCACTAAGCCCGCGTTGGGGTGACTTTCTCACGTCCTGTTCTCACAGGCTGAGCGACAAAGAAGGAAGACGAGGCCACTGTGAGAAAATACTTCCCAGGATTCCAGCTAATTTGTCCACAAAAGTGCCCTCCGCACCCCACCCCCCGCGTCTACACCAACTACTCAGAGAAACACACCCCGGCGCCCTCCAGACCGGACCGGGCGGGGGGCGGCGGGCGACGCCTGGACCCCGACCCTGCCCGACGCGGCGCGGCCTCTGTCCCCGCCTGCGACGCGGACCCCGCCTTGGGGGGCTGCGGGGGACTCGGCGCGGAGGGGCTCCAGCCGCAGCGCCTGCTCCCTCCGGTCACTCCCCGAACCCACTGGCCCGGTAGGAGGCGCCGAGAATGCAGAGCCCGGCGGGGACCAGCTCCCAGCGGCGGGGCTCGGCCCATACCCCGAGCCGCCCTCCGCCCGCTGCTCGCCGTTCGTCGCTCACCCGCGTCCCGGGTTCCGTTCCGCTCCGCCTCCTGCTCCCGGCGGCCGGAGGCAACCTGCTTCCGGGTCCGTCTGCGGACGGCGTCCCCCTCTGCCCTCCGGCGCCGCACGCCCGCGTCCACAGGTTCCGAGGCTCGCGCGTTCCGGGGCACGTCCTCCAGTCGGCCCTAGCACGCGGGGTCCACACGGGTCCCCAAACCCCACCCAAGCCCTCCCCGCCTGGGTCCGCAGAGGTCCCCAAACCCCACCCTGGCCGGGGTCCCCAAGCCCTCCACCCCGTTCTTCCTCGCCGCGGGGAGGCAATAATAATTACCTACAAAGATGAAAACTGGATGTTAAGCATGAAAACGTATATACTGCTAATAACTAAACTAAAAACTAAAAACTACAGATGCGTGTATAGCAGGCTTCTTTCAATGCTATAAACATTTGTGGAATGAGTGAATGAACTATGTAAAACATATCTGGAAGATGAATTGGAAAATAAAAGTAATTTTTTGTGTTACAGCAATAGGTTTATGGAAGGTTTAAAATAATTTTTGTGGCTTTATTTTAATATCTTTTAAATAATACCGTGCACACAATTCCTTTGCTACCTTAGACATTTCCCCCAACTTGCCTTTATTGGAAGACTAGCCCTTATAGTCTGGAAAAAGAAAAATTCTACAGTCAAATTAAGATTAAGAAATGCCAAAAAGTTGAGTCACAGTGAGATTTCACTTTCAAAAAAGAACTCCTGGTGCAAACCCATTCCTTGGCAGGTTCTCCATCTCCAAAATGGCAACTCCATCGTCCTGGTTGCTCAAGCCCAGTGCCTGCAGGCATCCTGGATTCCTCTCTTTTTCTCACCCGTTATCTATCACTATGTTCAAAATATATTTGAGATCCTATCAATCATCCCTGCCTTGGCTGCCATCATCCTGATCCATCTCTCTCCTGGCCCCCACCCTGCCACCTTACAGTCTGTCTCCACACAGCCCCCACTTAAGGAGTCCAGGGCTAATGTTGGATCCCGGGTGCCACCAGCTGGCAGAGAGGCAAAACCAGAGCTCCATCATTTAACCCAGTGCAGGGGTTCATTCTGCAGAGCAGGGGGAAGGACTTGAGGCCTGGACCCACAGGGGGCTGTGTGGCCCCCACGTGCTAGGGCCGAGTGGTCGGCTGAGTGGTCGGCTCTGGAAGCCTGAGGGTCTCCATCAGCGCTGAGAAACTGCAGCTGGCCTGTGCTTTGTGCCTGGGCAGCCCTGCAGCTGAGTCTTCCCCACAGACCTCCCAGGGAGCTGCCGTCAGGCTGTCCGGGTGACCTTTACGTGGACAAATGACTCAGAGTCAGAGGGACCCTTAGACCCTCCTTACTTATGCATGGGTACTGGGTTTGGTGGATGATATGGCTGAGAGCTCCTGGCTCTCCCTTCTCTCTGATTTGGCACAGGCTGGACCATGATCTTCATAGTTCTGTTAATAGTCTACACCAGGACTTCCCTGGCAGTCCAGTAGTTAAGACTCTGTGCTTCCAATGTGGGCAGCGCAGGTTTGATCTCTGGTGGGGGAACTAGGATCACAGCGCGGTCAAAAAAAAAAAAAAAAGTCAACACCACCCCATGCTTACTCTGTTCTAGGCACATCTCTATTTTTAACGCATTTGATTCTCATTGCAACATTAGGGACTAGATATTGTTATTATCTTGATTTTATGAGGAAACAGGTCACACAGGTGTAAATGACAGAGTCAAGTTTCAAAACTAGGCAGCTGAATCCCAGAAGGCATCTTCCTGTTTCTTGTGCTCAGATCTTATGTCAGCTCCACGTGCATGTCTGCCTTCGTGGCTAACTATGGCATATTGATATACCATAAACCACTGTGACTTTTATACTTGGAAGTCAGTTTGGCTGGACCTATATATATTCGTTTTCAGATTCTTTTCCATTTTAGGTTATTACAAGATACTGAATATAGTCCCCTGTGCTATGCAGTAGGTCCTTGTCATTTATCTATTTTATATATAGTAGTGTATATGTGTTAATCCCAAACTCCTAGTTTATCCCTCCGACAAGGAACATTCTAACAGGTACTCTCTCCTAAACGCTGCTGTTAAGGGTTGAATTTGCCGTGTGTGTGTGTGTGTGTGTGTGTGTGTGTGTGTGTGTGTGTATGTGTGTGTGTGTATTCAGGGTCAGGGAGGGCTGGAGTCAGCAGGCAGTGCCTGTAATACCTTTTCGTAAGCATAAGGGGGCGCTGTGGGCACGTCCCTGAGAGATGCGGAGGCCGTTGCACAGGGGCACCAGCTCCTGCCTCCCGGTGCTCAGTGCCCCAGGGGCCCAGCGCTGCCTTCCATTGCCTGCCCAGGCCACCCTTCGCGGGGCCATCTTGACAGAACGCAGGGAGGCTGCGCCCGGCGCTAAGGAGAGGAGCTGATCTGCACAGAGAGGACCTCCCCTCTTCACTGGGGGGAGCAGGTGAGCCGGGCTGCTCACCTCTAGCAGTGGGGCCTCAGTAGGGCTAGTGCTAGGGCTTTAAATGCTTAGGGAAATTCATAGGGAAGCCATCTAGACATGGGGCTTTCTTGGGGGGAAAACTGAAAAATTTAGAGATTCTGTTTCTTTTTTTAAAAAATATTTTTCGTTTATTTATTTACTTACTTATTTTTGGCTGCATTGAGTCTTCGTTGCTGCATGCGTGCTTTCCCTAGTTGCGGCCGGCGGGGGCTAATCTTTGTTGTGATGCATGGGCTTCTCATTGCGGTGACTTCTCTTGTTGTGGAGCACAGGCTTTACGTGCTCAGGCTTCAGTAGTTGTGGTACACGGGCTCAGTAGTTGTGGCTAGCAGGCTCTAGAGCCCAGGCTCAGTAGTTGTGGCCCATGAGCTTAGTTGTGCTGCAGCATATGGGATCTTCCCAGACCAGGGCTGGAACCCATGTCCCCTGTATTGGCAGGCAAATTCTTAACCACTGTGGCACCAGGAAAGTCCCAGACATTCTGTTTCTTTAGCAGATATAGGACATTTTAGATTTACTATGTATTCTTCTGTTTCTTTTGGGAAACTGATTTCCAAGGAATTTGTCTATTTCATCTTTGTGGTCAATTTTATGGGTGTAAATTTATTAATGTTATTCCCTTAAGTCTCACCCTCCCCTGGACTGGGTTGTTCTCCATCGTTTCCCATTTCCAACCCAACTGTCCATTTCCTTCTGAGGATGTCAGTGGGTGTTATTCTATGGGGTGTCATGGGCCTGGGGCAGAGCAGTGGCAGAATCCAGGCCCATGCCCTGGGGCAGCAGGGGCCTGGTGGGGCTGTCCCTGGGGCCTGATCAACCAGCCCCCAGGTTTGCTGTCTGCCAATATCTCAGGCTCCCTGATGATGCAGGGGGTGGGGGAGGGAGGACACGGATTCCACACCCAAAAGAACAGAGAGACAAATTATTTTATCAGAAATAAAGGGAAGGCAGAGTCAAGATGGCAGTGTGGGAAGATGCGGAGTTAGTGTCTCCCCACAACTAGGGCAACTGCCAGCTGCTGGTGGGGGACTCTGACGCCCAAGGAGACGGGAAGAACCCCAGAGTGAACCAGTAGGACGTAGGGGGGCTGAGGGGGGAGGAGAAGTGAAGGCCAGGCAGGATCAGCACCCCTGAGGCCAGGGAGATCAGGAGAGACAGGCAGGAGGGGCCTTCCCAGACCCCAGACCAGAGGAGCAGGAGAGTAGAGGAGGGCGTTTGTCCCTCCCACTGGAGTCCAGGAAGCCTGCTGGGCTCCCAGGTGAGGTCCTCTGCCCTCTGAGACCAGGGTTGGGGGGCACGCCTGGGACCCTTCTGTTCCTTGAGCCTAAGCCCCACCCCCCACAGCTCCCAGGGCCTTTTCCAGCCCTGTGGGTCCTGAGCATTGGCTCTGCCAACCGCCCAAACCTCGCCCTTGCTTAGGCCCCGCCCTCCACAGCCAAGGCCTTTCCGCCCCCCCTTTCTTTTTTTTTTTTCCTTTTCCCTCCTCCTCTTTTTTACTATTGTGGTACTGATGTAACTTCCAGTTGTTGATTCACCTCTATTTTTATTTTTACGTTCTTTTTAACATATCTGTTAGTTTCCTAGTCTTATTTTATTTTTTACTTTGTTTTGTTTTGTTTTGTTGCCACCCCACGCGGCTTTCGGGATCTTGGTTCCCGAGCCTGGGGTCAGGCCAAAGCTCCTGTGGTGGGAGCCCCAAGTCCAAACCACTGGACTAACAGAGAACCTCGGACCCCAGGGACTATTAATTGGAGTAAGGTCTCATGGAGGTCCTCCTCTCAGCACCAAGACCCAGCTCTACCCAATAGCCTACAAACTCCAGTGTTGGAAGCATCAGGCCAAACAACCAGTAAAGCAGGAACACAATATCACTCATAAAAAAAAAAAAAAAGATATGGCAAAAAAATATGTCACAGATGAAGGAGCAAGGTAAAAACCTACAAGACCAAATAAATGAAGAGGAAATAGGCAATCTACCTGAAAAAGAATTCAGAGTAATGATAGTAAAGATGATCCAGAATCTCGGAAATAGAATGGAAGCACAGACTGAGAAAATACAAGAAATAACAAAGATCTAGAAGAACTAAAGAACAAACAAACAGAGATGAACAACACAATAACTGAACTGAAAAATACACTAGAAGGAATCAATAACAGAATAACTGAGGCAGAAGAACAAATAAGTGAGCTGGAAAACAAAATGGTGGAAATGACTGCCGAGGAGCAGAATAAAGAAAAGAGAATGAAAAGAATTGAAGACAATCTCAGAGACCTCTGGTATAACACTAAATGCACCAACATGCGAATTATAGGGGTCCCAGAAGAAGAAGAGAAAAAGAAAGGGTCTGAAAAAATATTTGAAGAGATTATAGTTGAAAACTTCCCAAACATGGGAAAGGAAATAGTCACCCAAGTCTAGGAAGCACAGAGAGTCCTATACAGGATGAACCCTAGGAAAAACACACCAAGACACATATTAATCAAACTAACAAAAATTAAATTCAAAGAAAAAATATTAAAAGCAGCAAGGGAAAAACAAAAATTAACATACAAAGGAATCCCCATAAGGTTATCAGCTGATTTTTCAGTGGAAACTCTGCAGGCCAGAAGGGAGTGGCAGGATATACTTAAAGTGATGAAAGAGAAAAATCTACAACCAAGATTACTCTACCCAGCAAGGATCCCATTCACATTCGATGAAGAAATCAAAAGCTTTTCAGACAAACGAAAGCTAAGAGAGTTCAGCACCAGCAAACCAGCTTTACAACAAATGCTAAAGGAACTTCTCTAAGCAGGAAACACAAGAGAAGAAGACCCACAAAAACAAACCCAAAACAATAAAGAAAATGGTAATAGGAACATACATATTGATAATAACCTTGAATGTAAATGGATTAAATGCCCCAGCCGAAAGACACAGACTGGCTGAATGGATACAAAAACAAGACCCATATATATGCTGTCTACAAGAGACCCACTTCAGACCTAGGGACACATACAGACTGAAAGTGAAGGGATGGAAAAAGATATTACATGCAAATGGAAACCAAAAGAAAGCTGGAGTAGCAATACTCATATCAGATAAAATAGACTTTAAAATAAAGACTGTTAAGAGAGATGAGGGACACTACATAATGATCAAAGGATCAATCCAAGAAGAAGATATAACAATTATAAATGTTTATGCACGCAACATAGGAACACCTCAATACATAAGGCAAATGCTAACAACCATGAAAAGAGAAATCGACAGTAACACAATAATAGTAGGGGACTTTAACACCCCACTTACACCAATGAACAGATCATCCAAACAGAAAATAAATAAGGAAACACAAGCTTTAAATGACTCTATAGACCAGATAGATCTAATGGATATTTGTAGAACATTCCACCCCAAAATGGCAGAATACACTTTCTTCAAGTGCTCACGGAACATTCTCCAGGATAGATCACATCTTGGGTCACAAATCAAGCCTTGGAAAACTTAAGAAAACTGAAATCGTATCAAGCTTCTTTTCTGACCACAATGCTATGAGACTGGAAATCAATTACAGGAAAAAAACCCGTAAAGAACACAAACAAATGAAGGCTAAACAGTGTGCTACTAAATAACCAAGAGATCACTGAAGAAATCAAAGAAGAACTTAAAAAATACATAGAAAAAAATGACAATGAAAACATGATGACCCATATGACCCATATGATGACTATGGGATGCAGCAAAAGCATTTCTAATAGGTAAGTTTATAGCAATTCAATCTCACCTCAAGAAACAAGAAAAATTTCAAATAAACAATCTAACCCTACACTTAAAACAACTAGAGAAAGAAGAACAAAGAAAACCCCCAAAGTTAGCAGAAGGAAAGAAATCATAAAGATCAGAGCAGAAGTAAATGAAATAGAAACGAAGAAAACAATAGCAAAGATCAATAAAACTAAAAGCTGGTTCTTTGAGAAGATAAACAAAATTGATAAACACTTAGCCAGACTCATCAAGAAAAAAAGGGCGAGGACGCAAATCAATACAATTAGAAATGAAAAAGGAGAAATCACAACTGACACTGCAGAAATACAAAGGATTATAAGAGACTACTACAAACAACTGTGTGCCAATAAAATGGACAACCACGAAGAAAGGGATGAATTCTTGGAAAGGTACAATTTTCCAAGACTGAACCAGGAAGAATTAAAAAATATAAACAGACCTATCACAAGTAATGAAATTGAAACTGTAATTAAAAATCTTCCAATAAACAAAAGTCCAGGACCAGATGGCATCACAGGCGAATTATACCAAACATTTAGAGAAGAGCTAACACTGATACTTCTCAAATTCTTCCAAAAAATTGCAGAGAGAGAAACACTCCCAAATTCATGCTATGAAGCCACCATCACCCTGATATCAAAACCAGAAAAAGATACCACAAAAAAAGAAAATTATAGACCAATATCACTGATGAACATAGATGCAAAAATCCTGAACAAAATACTAGCAAACAGAATCCAAAAGCACATTAAAAGGATCATACACCACGATCAACTGGATTTATCCCAGGGATGCAAGGATTCTTCAACATATGCAAATCAATCAATGTGATACGCCACATTAACAATTAAGGAATAAAAACCATATGATCATCTCAATAGATGCAGAAAAAACTTTTGACAAAATTCAATACCTACTTATGATAAAAACTCTCCAGAAAATGGGCATGGAAGGAACCTACCTCAACATAATAAAGGCCATATATGACAAACCCACAGCAAGCATCATACTCAATGGTGAAAAACTGAAAGCATTTCCACTAATATCAGGAAGAAGACAAGGATGTCCGCTCTCGCCACTTTTTTTTTTTTTTTTTTTGTGGTACGCAGGCCTCTCACTGTTGTGGCCTCTCCCATTTCGGAGCACAGGCTCCGGACGCGCAGGCTCAGCAGCCATGGCTCATGGGCCCAGCCACTCTGCGGCACGTGGGATCCTCCCGGACCGGGGCACGAACCCGTGTCCCCTGTATCGGCAGGCAGACTCTCAACCACTGCGCCACCAGGGAAGCCCTCGCCACTCTTATTCAACATAGTTTTGGAAGTCCTAGCCACAGCAATCAGAGAAGAAAAAGAAATAAAAGGAATACAAATTGGAAGGAAGTAAATGTCTGCCGATGACATGACACTGTATGTAGAAAATCCTAAAGATGCCACCAGAAAACTACTAGAACTAATCAATGAATTTGGTAAGGTTGCAGGATACAAAATTAATGCACAGAAATCTCTGGCATTCCTATACACCAACAACAAAAAATCAGAAAGAGAAATTAAGAAAACACTCCCATTTACCATTACAACAAAAAGAATAAAATACCCAGGAATAAACCTGCTTAAGGAGGCGAAAGACTTGTACTCATAAAATTATAAAACACTGATGAAAGAAATCAAAGATGACATAAACAGATGGAGAAATATACCATGTTCTTGGATTGGAAGAATCAATATTGTGAAATGACTATACTACCCAAAGCAATCTACAGATTCAATGCAATCCCTATCAAACTACCAATGGCATTCTTCATAGAATTAGAACAAAAAATCTTACAATTTGTATGGAAACACAAAAGACCCCGAATAGCTAAAGCAATCTTGAGAAACAAAAATGGAGTCGGAGGAATCAGGCTCCCCAACTTCAAAGTATACCACAAAGCTACAGCAATCAAGACAGTATGGTACTGGCACAAAAACAGAAACATAGATCAATGGTACAGGATAGAATGCCCAGAGATAAACCCACTCACATATGGGCACCTAATTTATGACAAAGGAGGCAGGAACATACAATGGAGAAAAGACAGCCTCTTCAATAAGTGGTGCTGGGAAAACAAAAAGCTACATGTAAAAGAATGAAATTAGAACACTACATAACACCAAACACAAAAATAAACTCCAAATGGATTAAAGACTTAAATGTAAGACCAGATACTATAAAACTTTTAGAGGAAAACATAGGAAAAACACTCTCTGACAGAAACTGCAGCAAGATCTTTTTGACCCACCTCCTAGAGTAAGAGAAATAAAAGCAAAAATGAACAAATGGGACTTAATTAAACTTAAAAGCTTTTGCAAAGGAAACCATAAACAAGACAAAAAGACAGCCTTCAGAATGGGAGCAAATATTTGCAAGTGAAACAATAGACAAAGGATTAATCTCCAAAATATATAAACAGCTCATGGAGCTCAATATCAAAAAAAAACCAGAGAGCTTCAAGATGGCAGAAGAGTAAGACGCGGAGATCACCCTCCCCCCCACAAATACATCAGAAATACATCTACATGTGGAACAACTCCTACAGAACACCTACTGAACGCTGGCAGAAGACCTCAGACCTCCCAAAAGGCAAGAAACTCCCCACGTACCTGGGTAGGGCAAAAGAAAAAAGAAAAAACAGAGACAAAAGAATAGGGACGGGACCTGCACCCGTGGGAGGGAGCTGTGAAGGAGGAAAGTTTTCCACACACTAGGAAACCCCTTCTCGGGCGGAGCCTGCGGGTGGTGAAGGGGGGAAGCTTTGGAGCCACGGAGGAGAGCGCAGCCACAGGGGTGCGTAGGGCAAAGTGGAGAGATTCCGGCACAGAGGATCGGTGCCTACCAGCACTCACCAGCCCGAGAGGCTTGTCTGCTCACCTGCCGGGGCGAGTGGGGGCTGGGAGCTAAGGCTCTGGCTTCCGTTGTATCGCAGGGAGAGGACTGGGGTTGGCTGTGTGAACACAGCCTGAAGGGGGCTAGTGCGCCGCAGCTAGCCTGGAGGGAGTCCGGGAAAGAGTATGGAGCTGCTGAAGAGGCAAGAGACTTTTTCTTGCCTCTTTGTTTCCTGGTGCGCGAGGAGAGGGGATTCAGAGCGCTGCTTAAAGGAGCTCCAGAGACGGGAGCAAGCCGCGGCTATCAGCGCGGACCCCAGAGACAGGCATGAGACGCTAAGGCTGCTACTGCAGCCACCAAGAAGCCTGTGTGCAAGCACAGGTCACGATCCACACCTCCCCTCCCAGGAGCCTGTGCAGCCTGCCACTGCCAGAGTCCCGTGATCCAGGGACAACTTCCTCAGGAGAACGCACGGTTCGCCTCAGCCTGGTGCAACACTACGCGGGCGTCTGCCGCCGCAGGCTCGACCGCACCCCGACCCCTCCCTCTCCCACGGCCTGAGCGAGCCAGAGCCCCCGAATCAGCCGCTCCTTTAACCCCGTCCTGTCTGAGCGAAGAACAGACGCCCTCAGGCGATGTACATGCAGAGGCGGGTCCAAATCCAAAGCTGAACCCACGGAGCTCTGCGAACAAAGAAGAGAAAGGGAAATCTCTCCCAGCAGCCTCAGGAGCAGCGGATTAAAGCTCCACAATCAACTTGATGTACCCTGCATCTGTGGAATACCTGAATAGACAACGAATCATCCCAAATTGAGGAGGTGGACTTTGGGAGCAACGATATATATATATATTTTTTTTTCCCTTTTTCTCTTTTTGTGAGTGCGTATGTGTATGCTTCTGTGTGTGATTTTGTCTGTGCTTTTACCATTTGTCCTAGGGTTCTGTCTGTCCTATTTTTTTTAACTTAAAAATTTTTTTTTCTTAATAATTATTTTTTATTTTAATAACTTTATTTTATTTTATTATATTATATTTTATTTTATTTTATCTTCTTCTTTCTTTCTTTCTTTTTTTCCTCCCTTTTATTCTGAGCCGTGTGGAGGACAGGCTCTTGTTGCTCCAGCCAGGCGTCAGGGCTGTGCCACTGAGGTGGGAGAGCCAAGTTCTGGACACTGGTCCGCAAGAGACCTCCCAGCTCCATGTAATATCAAACGGCAAAAATCTCCCAGAGATCTCCTTCTCAACGCCAAGACCCAGCTCTACTCAACGACCAGCAAGCTACAGTGCTGGACACCCTATGCCAAACAACTAGCAGTACAGGAACAAAACCCCATCCATTAGCACAGAGGCTGCCTAAAATCATAATAAGGCCACAGACACCCCAAAACACACCACCAGACGTGGACCTGCCCACCAGAAAGACAAGATCCAGCCTCATCCACCAGAACACAGGCACTAGTCCCCTCCACCAGGAGGCCTACAGAACCCACTGAACCAACCTTAGCCACTGGGGACAGACACCAAAAACAACGGGAATTACGAACCTGCAGCCTGTGAAAAGGAGACCCCAAACACAGTAAGTAAAGCAAAATGAGAAGACAGAGAAATACACAGCAGATGAAGGAGCAAGGCAAAAACCCACCAGACCTAACAAATGAAGAGGAAATAGGCAGTCTACCTGAAAAACAATTCAGAATGATGATAGTAAAGATGATCCAAAATCTTGGAAATAGAATGGAGAAAATACAAGAAACGTTTAATAAGGACCTAGAAGAACTAAAGAGCAAACAAACAGTGATGAACAACACAATAAATGAAATTAAAAATTCTATAGAAGGGATCAATAGCAGAATAACTGAGGCAGAAGAACAGATAAGTGACCTGGGAGATAAAATAGTGGAAATAACTACTGCAGAGCAGAATAAAGAAAAAAGAATGAAGAGAGTTGAGGACAGTCTCAGAGACCTCTGGGACAACATTAAATGCACCAACATTCGAATTATAGGGGTCCCAGAAGAAGAAGAGAAAAAGAAAGGGACTGAGAAAATATTTGAAGAGATTATAGTTGAAAACTTCCCTAATATGCGAAAGGAAACAGTTAATTAAGTCCAGGAAGCATAGAGAGTCCCATACAGGATAAATCCAAGGAGAAACATGCCAGGACACATATTCATCAAGCTATCAAAAATTACATACAAAGAACAAATATTAAAAGAAGCAAGGGAAAAACAACAAATAACACATAAGGGAATCCCCATAAGGTTAACAGCTGATCTTTCAGCAGAAACTCTGCAAGCCAGAAGGGAGTGGCAGGACTTATTTAAAGTGATGAAGGAGAAAAACCTACAACTAAGATTACTCTACACAGCAAGGATCTCACTCAGATTTGACGGAGAAATTAAAACCTTTACAGACAAGCAAAAGCTAAGAGAATTCAGCACCACCAAACCAGCTTTACAACAGATGCTAAAGGAACTTCCCTAGGCAGGAAATACAAGAGAAGGAAAAGACCTACAATAATAAACCCAAAACAATTAAGAAAATGGTAATAGGAACATACATATCGATAATTACCTTAAATGTAAATGGATTAAATGCTCGAACCAAAAGATATAGATTGGCTGAATGGATCCAAAAACAAGACCCATACATATGCTGTCTACGAGATCCACTTCAGACCTAGGGACACATACAGACTGAAAGTGAGGGGATGGAAAAAGATATTACATGCAAATGGAAATCAAAAGAAAGCTGGAGTAGCAATTCTCATATCAGACAAAGTAGACTTTAAAACAAAGACTATTACAAGAGACAAAGAAGGACACTACATAATGATCAAGGATCAATCCAAGAAGAAGATATAACAATTGTAAGTATTTATGCACCCAACATAGGAGCACCTCAAAACATAAGGCAAATACAGCCATAAAAGGGGAAATCGACAGTAACACAATCATAGTAGGGGGCTTTAACATCCCACTTTCACCAATGGACAGATCATCCAAAATGAAAATAAATAAGGAAACACAAGCTTTAAATGATACATTAAACAAGATGGACTTAATTGATATTTATAGGACATTCCATCCAAAAACAACAGAATACACATTCTTCTCAAGTGCTCATGGAACATTCTCCATGATAGATCATATCTTGGGTCACAAATCAAGCCTTGATAAATTTTAAAAAATTGAAATCGTTTCAAGTATCTTTTCCGGCCACAATGCTATGAGACTGGATATCAATTACAGGAAAAAATCTGTAAGAAATACAAACACATGGAGGCTAAACAACACACTGCTTGATAACCAAGAGATCACTGAAGAAATTAAAGAGGAAATCAAAAAATACCTAGAAACAAATGACAATGAAAACACGATGACTCAAAACCTATGGGATGCAGCAAAAGCAGTTCTAAGATGGAAGTTTATAGCAATACAATCCTACCTTAAGAAACAAGAAACATCTCAAATAAACAACCTAACCTTACACTTAAATCAATTAGAGAAAGAAGAACAAAAAAACCCCCAAAGTTAGCAGAAGGAAAGAAATCATAAAAATCAGATCAGAAATAAATGAAAAAGAAACGAAGGAAACGATAGCAAAGATCAATAAAACTAAAAGCTGGTTCTTTGAGAAGATAAACAAAGTTGATAAACCATTAGCCAGACTTATCAAGAAAAAAAGGGAGAATACTCAAATCAATAGAATTAGAAATGAAAAAGGAGAAATAGCAACTGACACTGCAGAAATACAAAAGATCATGAGAGATTACTACAAGCAACTCTATGCCAATAAAATGGACAACTTGGAAGAAATGGACAAATTCTTAGAAATGCACAACATTCTGAGACTGAACCAGGAAGAAACAGAACTATGAACAGACCAATCATAAGGACTGAAATTGAAATTGTGATTAAAAATCTTCCAACAAACAAAAGCCCAGGATCAGATGGCTTCACAGGCGAATTCTATCAAACATTTAGAGAAGAGCTAACACCTATCTTTTTCAAACTCTTCCAAAATATAGCAGAGGGAGGAACACTCCCAAACTCATTCTACAAGGTCACCATCACTCTGATACCAAAACCAGACAAAGATTGTCACAAAGAAAGAAAACTACAGGCCAATATCACTGATGAACATAGATGCAAAAATCCTCAACAAAATACTAGCAAACAGAATCCAACAGCACATTAAAAGGATCATACACTATGATCAAGTGGGGCTTATCCCAGGAATGCAAGGATTCTTCAATATACGCAAATCAATCAATGTGATACACCATATTAACAAACTGAAGAAGAAAAACCATATGATTATGATCATCTCAATAGATGCAGAGAAAGCTTTCAACAAAATTCAACACCGATTTATAATAAAACCCCTCCAGAATGTAGGCATAGAGGGAACTTTCCTCAACATAATAAAGGCCATATATGACAAACCCACAGCCAACGTTGTCCTCAATGGTGAAAAACTGAAACCATTTCCACTAAGATCAGGAACGAGACAAAGTTGCCCACCCTCACCACTAATATTCAACATAGTTTTGGAAGTTTTAGCCACAGCAATCAGAGAAGAAAAAGAAATAAAAGGAATCCAAATTGGAAAAGAAGAAGTAAACCTGTCAGTGTTTGCAGATGACATGATACTACAAATAGAGAACCCTAAAGATGCTACCAGAAAACTACTAGAACTAATCAATGAATTTGGTAAAGTAGCAGGATACAAAATTAATGCACAGAAATCTCTTGCATTCCTATACACTAATGATGAAAAATCTGAAAGTGAAATTAAGAAAACACTCCCATTTACCATTGCAACAAAAAGAATAAAATATCTAGGAATAAACCTACCTAAGGAGAAAAAAGACCTGTATGCAGAAAATTATAAGATACTGATGACAGAAATTAAAGATGATATAAATAGATGGAGAGATATACCATGTTCTTGGATTGGAAGAATCAACATTGTGAAAATGACTCTACTACCCAAAGCAATCTACAGATTCAATGCAATCCCTATCAAACTACCACAGGCATTTTTCACAGAACTAGAACAAAAAATTTCACAATTTGTATGAAAACACAAAAGACCCCAAATAGCCAAAGCAATCTTGAGAAAGAAAAACGGAGCTGGAGGAATCAGGCTCCCTGACTTCAGACTATACTATAAAGCTACAGTAATCAAGACAGTATGGTACTGGCACAGAAACAGAAATATAGATCAATGGAACAGGATAGAAAGCCCAGAGATAAACCCACACACATATGGTCACCTTATCTTTGATAAAGGAGGCAAGAATATACAGTGGAGAAAAGACAGCCTCTTCAATAAGTGGTGCTGGGAAAACTGGACAGCTACATGTAAAAGAATGAAATTAGAACACTCCCTAACACCATACACAAAAATAAACTCAAAATGGATTAAAGACCTAAATGTAAGGCTAGACACCATCAAACTCTTAGAGGAAAACATAGGCAGAACACTCTATGACATAAATCACACCAAGATCCTTTTTGACCCACCTCCTAGAGAAATGGAAATAAAAACAAAAATAAACAAATGGGACCTAATGAAAATTAAAAGCTTTTGCACAGCAAAGGAAACCATAAACAGGACGAAAAGACAACCCTCAGAATGGGAGAAAATATTTGCAAATGAAGCAACTGACAAAGCATTAATCTCCAAAATTTACAAGCAGCTCAACATTAAAAAAACAAACAACCCAATCCAAAAATGGGCAGAAGACCTAAATAGACATTTCTCCAAAGATATATAGATTGCCAACAGACACATGAAAGAATGCTCAACATCATTAATCATTAGAGAAATGCAAATCAAAACTACAATGAGATATCATCTCACACCAGTCAGAATGGCCATCATAAAAAAATCTACAAACAATAAATGCTGGAGAGGGTGTGGAGAAAAGGGAACCTTTTTGCACTGTTGGTGGGAATGTAAACTGATACAGCCACTATGGAAAACACTATGGACGTTCCTTAAAAAACTAAAAATAGGGGCTTCCCTGGTGGCGCAGTGGTCGAGAGTCTGCCTGCTGATGCAGGGGACACGGGTTCATGCCCCGGTACCGCAAGATCCCACATGCCATGGAGTGGCTAGGCCCGTGAGCCATGGCCGCTGAGCCTGCGCGTCTGGAGCCCGTGCTCCGCAACGGGAGAGGCCACAACAGTGAGAGGTCCACGTACCGCAAAAAACAAAACAAAACAAAAAAAACAAAAACACTAAAAATAGAACTACCATACGACCCAGCAATCCCCCACTGGGCATATACCCTGAGAAAACCATAATTCAAAATGAGTCATGTACCAAAATGTTCATTGAAGCTCTATTTACAATAGCCTGGACATGGAAGCAACCAAAGTGTCCATCAACAGATGAATGGATAAAGAAGATGTGGCACATATATTCAATGGAATATTACTCAGCCATAAAAAGGAATGAAACTGAGTTATTTGTAGTGAGGTGGATGGACCTAGAGACTGTCATACAGAGTGAAGTCAGTCAGAAAGAGAAAAACAAATACCGTATGCTAACACATATATATGGAATCTAAAAAACAAAAAAAAAGGTCATGAAGAACCTAGGGGCAAGATGGGAATAAAGATGCAGACTTACTAGAGAATGGACTTGAGGATATGGGGAGGGGGGAGGGTAAGCTGGGACAAAGTGAGAGAGTGGCATGGACATATATATACTACCAAACGTAAAATAGATAGCTAGTGGGAAGCAGCCGCATAGCACAGGGAGATCAGCTTGGTGCTTTGTGACCACCTAGAGGGGTGGGATAGGGAGGGTGGGAGGGAGGGAGATGCAAGAGGGAAGAGATATGGGGATATATGTATATGTATAACTGATTCACTTTGTTATAAAGCAGAAACTAGCACACCATCGTAAAGCAATTATACTCCAACAAAGATGTTTAAAGCATAAATAAATAAAACCCAAACCAACAATCCAGTTAAAAAATGGGCAGAAGACTTAGACATTTTCCCAAGAAAGACATACAGATGGCCAAGAGGCACATGAAATGATACTCAACATCACTAATTATTAGAGAAATGCAAATCAAAACTACAATGATGTATCACCTCACGCCGGTCAGAATGGCCATTATCAAAAAAGTTAGAAACAATAAATGCTGGAAAGGGTGTGGTGAAAAGGGAACCCTCCTGCACTGTTGGTGGGAATGTAAATTGATACAACCACTATGGAAAACAGTATGGAGGTTCTTTAAAAAACTAAAAATAGAACTACCATATTACCCAGCAATCCCACTACTGGGCCTGAGAAAACCATAATTCAAAAAGAGACATGCACCACAATGTTCACTGCAGCACTATTTACAATAGCCAGGACATGGAACCAACCTAAATGTCCATCAACAGATGAATGGTTAAAGAAGATGTGGTGCATATATACAGTGGAATATTACTCAGCCATAAAAAGAAACAAAATTCAGTTATTTGTAGTGAGGTGGATGGACATAGAGTCTGTCATAGAGTGAAGCAAGTCAGAAAGAGAAAAACAAATACCGTATGCTAATGCACATATATGGAATCTAAAAAAAAAAAAAGGTACTGATGAACCTAGTTGCAGGGCAAGAATAAAGAGATAGACATAAAGAATGGACTTGATGACATGGGGTGGGAGGGCAAAGTTGGGGCAAAGTGAGAGTAGCATCGACACATATACACTACCGAATGTAAAACAGTTGGCTGGTGGGAAGTAGCAGCATAGCACAGGGAGATCAGCTCAGTGCTTTGCGATGACCTAGACGGGTGGGAGAGGGAGTATGGGAGGAAGGCTCAAGAGGGAGGCGATACGGGGACATGTGTATGCATATGGCTGATTTGCTCTGTTGTGCAACAGAAACTAACATGGTATTGTGAAGCAATTATACTCTAATAAAGATCTATTTTTTAAAAATGTGAATGATAAAAAGAAAAAAAAGAAACAAAGGAAAAATCAAAGCACAGTTTCAGCACCCAGAAAGGCAGAAACAGTTTCCATGACCTTCCATGACCTGAGGATTTCCAAGAAACTTACCCAGCCCAGGCTTTCCTCCACAGCTCAAGATTTATATTTCTGTCTTTGTATTTGTACAAGATACACCCACAGGATTTCCCTGGTAGTGCAGTGTTTAAGAATCCGCCTGCCAGTGCAGGGGACACGGGTTTGATCCCTGGTCCGGGAATGAAACAGATAGGTGTGGTTTCGGGGGGCTCTGAAGAGCCAGTCCTTTATGTCTCAGGGCAGAAAGAATTCAGCAAGACGCAAAGTGATAGATAAGAAGTGGTTTACTAGAATAGGACGCTTGTGATGTTTACAAGTGGGCAGGTGAGAGGGTGCCGTACCCCGAGAACTTAGAGGGTTATGGTTTTATAATCAAAGGAAAAGTGTGGGGGCTGAACGACCACTTTCTTCTTCATTCTTGAGAAGACATCATGCTTCCATCATCAGCTACTCCTTCAGGTTCGGCAGGGGAGTTTTTTTGTCCCTACATGGTCAAGCCAGGACTGTAAAATTTATTTCAGATCTCTGTACAATGAGCACCTTTCCACAAATTGTTTTTTATGTGTGGAGAGAGCATGCCTATGGATCATTGACTTACTGAGCTCACTAGGCAGGATGTGGGTCTCATGCCACCATTGTTTTATTGTTTGGGGGCATGTCTTGTGCTTCTGTTGCACGGTTTTGTTGCCAGGCAAGCCTGCTTTGCTTTGTAAACCTTCGTTAAGTAAACCTGCTTTCTTGAGTAATCATTAACTTACAGGGGTCTTCCATATTTTTTCTACTCACAATCGCTAGTGGGATTTAATCACCTACTTTGTTCCTTTACTCTGTCCCTATCAGGAAGATCCCACATGCCGCGGAGCAACTAAGCCCGCGTGCCACAACTACTGAGCCTGTGCCCTAGAGCCTGCGAACCACAACTACTGAGCCCACGTGCCACAACTACTGAAGCCCGCGTGCCTAGAGCCTGTGCTCCACAACAAGAGAAGCCACCGTCATGAGAAGCCTGTGCACTGCAACCAAGAGTAGCCTATGTGCTGCAACTAAGACCGGATGCAGCCAAAAACAAAAATAAATAAATAAATACATATTAAAAAAAAAAAAAGAAGTAAAGCAGATCAGCCCAGATGTTTTATGTTTTGTGTACAATTCTGGTTAAATGGATGAGGTTTTGGAATAAACAGTTTGAGTTAGAGTAATAACCTTAGGATATGGACAATATGGAATTGGCAAATGACAGCTACCCCATATGGTAACAGAGGCCAGCTTTCCATAGGATACCAGGTAAAGTGACACCTAGCTCCACACAAGATGTGGCACGAACGCATGCTCTACTTTAAGTGGTTGATTGAGCTTTAGGGAGTTCCTCTAGGGAGGAGCCTGGTGGCACCTGGATAAAAGACCATCCTGTGGTGCTCCAAGGACAATGGTGCTTCAAGGGCAAAGGATGACCCTGCCTGAAAAAGTTTCAGTGTTACACCCCCTACCGGACTCTTAATCAATTACCCTCCCCCCACCATGATGGTTATGAAATTCCTGAGCCCATCTGGGCGACGCCTACCTGGGCAACAGGACCTGTCCCAAACAAGGAAAGGAATCTGCCCTGTCCCACTTCCACCCTATAGAAGGAAGGTATATGTGCCTCAACCAATCAGTAAACGAAATTTTCACCTCGGACCATTCCTTTGTTTTCTGGCTATAAAAACTGATCAATAGCACATGTTCAGGCTCGACTCTCCCAGACTACTAGGAAGTAGGCCTGCTGTTCTGACAGTAACCCTTACCTCTAATAAATCCTATCTTCTTTACGTTCTGCCTCGTGTCTGGAAATTCTTTTCCAACCCGTGTTCAGACCACAACACATCCTAAAGTTGTTTATTGCCAATTCAGCCTCATTCAGCAGTGGTTTTGAGAACTTAAATTCCTAATTCCTAATGCTGCACTGGAGAAAGAGGGAAAGGGATATATGCTCTTGCTTTGTGAGGGAAACTTTCCCTTGACTTGCTTCAGGTATTGGCAGCGCGAGCTAAACAACTGAGATTTCCCAAGAATGACAAAGAAACACAGTGGCTATGAGTGGGGGTTCTGCATGGAGTCAGGTGGCCTGGGTTGAAAACTCACTCCCTAAGTTATCTGACTAAATTACCTACTCTCATTTATAAAATAGGTGCAGTAGTAGTACGTTGATCATGAAGTTGTTAGGAGGAGTAAACAAAAATTTCACGGAGAGCTCTACCATAATGCCTGGTGTGCAGTAAGACCACAGTAAGTCCTAGTCATTATGATTATTCATATTTTGCATCTTTTAATCTTTCACATTTTTGTAAGCATGTGATCATTTGAATTATACAACTTTGCTAAACTGAGTATTGGAGAATCAGAAAGCTGTACTTAGTAAAACTTGCCTGGCATCAATTTAAATTCTCTAGTTGATTCATTCATTTTTTTGAAGGCATTTGCATTAGCTTTCTAGGGCTGCCACACATAATACAAAACACCACAGACTAGGTGGCTCAGAAAACAGAAATTTGTTTTCTCACGGTTCTGGAGGCTAGAAGTCTAAGATCAGCGTTTGTTACTTCTGAGACATCTCTTTTGTCTTTAGGTGGCCAACTTCTTACTGTGTCCTCACATGGGTTTACTCTGTGTCCTAATCTCCTCTTTTTATAAAGACACTAGTCATATTGGATTAGGGCCTCAGAACAGGTAAACAAGGGAGTCATGAGAGAGTGGACAGTGAGTCTTATCATAGTCATATGGAGAAGGGTAATTCTTTGAGGTAAGCTGTTTCCTAGAACACAGGTTTTCAGAAAACAAAAGGATTTCCTAACCATGGCTGTTTTCTGGGAGCACAGACTCAGTTAAAGTTCAACACTGTCACTAGCTTGCCCGTTAGAGGACAGAAGAGGTAGGGAACTGCTGGAGTTTCATTGCCTTCAGACAAACTATGTCCAATCCACACTCGGAACCAGGTGTATTCGGGTACAGAACAGGGCAGCTGCCTTCAGCCTGGCTTGTGCTGAGTTGAGAATGTGGAGGCTGATCTCGGGGAAGCTGCTTTCCTATTCTTCTACCTCCCAACCCACACAGCTGCGTAGTTACATCTGAGAATCTCCCCATAATGTTGCTTCTCCTGAGAAGCGAAAGGTGACCATCAGACCTGGATAACTATTTATTGGAATGGGGAGTAACTGACGGTGGTTTTTCTGGTGTTTTCACACCCCCCGCTTACCTAACTGGAGCTGATAGGGTCTCCTCTGGTCTTCACCCATTCCTTTGCCCTATAGGAGACCATGTTATTTTTATGTTCGAGAAATAATTTACAATTAGTGGTACATAATGGGTTCAGGAAAATGAATGGAAGAAAATCCACTGAAGCACAGAATTTCCTTGGGTAATAGTGTCATAAGTGGTCATTTATTTGTGCTCTTAAAATTTTTCTTAAATAATTAATGGCATACACAGCCCTCCCCACAGGCCCTCAGCTTAGGCCTGAAGCAGTGCTCAGGGAGGGGCTGGAGAAGGCGCTGGGCGGGGACAAGTTTATAGGAGCAGCCCCTCCTGCGTGGGTCAGTGAAGGGGAAGAAAGGCCCTGGGTAGCCCAGCCCCACAGCCTGCTCAACCTCCTTTGCTTCTCTCTTGCCGTGTGGGTAGGGACAGTCCTCAGAGACCTGGGGGCTGCACCCTAGCATGAGTGAGCCCCTCCAGCTCAGACCCTAGAGCAGATGCAGCCTAGCCGAGCCCAGTGATCATGTGTCTACCCTCTCTCTCCACATCCTGCCAACAACTAGCCACACCCGCCTGCATCCTGAGCCATGGCTTCTGGGTCATTGGCTACAGGATGTTCTGGCAGAACTTTCTCCAGAAGCACAGGTATGACACTATATGGATGATATCCTCCTCTAGGGAGATTCATTTGACACACTCATTAAGGAGACATGACACAAAAGGGCTCACAGGAGGAGGATGGGTCACTGTCCCACACATAATGCAAAGCCGCACCACCTCAGTTAAAATCCTGAAGATTATTTGGCAAACTGAGGGCTGCTCCTTCCCTGACATGTCAAGAAACAGCTGTTGACCTTCTTAGCATCCACAATGTTCACACAGGTACAAGATCTCTTAGTCCTTTTGGGACTGATGCTGTTGCCTGCAATCAGCCTACACTGAATGGGGACCCCTCCAAAAAAAGGCTCTAGAACCCTCTAAATTGAAATCAACAGGCAATCCTATTAGAGCTTTCAGAGACTCCTTCACTGTAGAGGCTTTGGCAACTTCCTCTCATGCCTCCTGGAGTTTCTGGACCACCTATGATGGCCATAAGCCACCCATGGGCTCCTGATGTAAGAAACTGACCTCCTTAGTCCTGAATTATATACCAATAGGGCAGCAAATGCCGACTACTTACTGGGCCAGAAAGCAGTAGGTTAATACAGGTCACCCTTGAACAACGTGGGGGTTAGGTGTACAGACCCTCTGTGCAGTTGAAAATTGGCATGTACACTCAGACTAATTTCTATAGAAGGAATAGAGAAAGTTATCAGGAGCTATCCTGCAGGAAGCACTAAGTCCAGATAGTTTCATAGGGGAATTCTACTAAACATTTAGAGACTATCTAGGAACAAAACAAAACAAAACAGTAGATGTGGGACAAACTGAAACATCATCCTGAATAAAGAAGCATCAGTCTAAATGGGCATATGTTGGAGGCATATCTTACAAGATCAGGAACGAGACAAGGACACCCATTCTTAACTGTTGTAGTCAACACTGTACTAGAGATCCTAGCCTGGGTGATAAGGAATGAAAATTAAGAGACATAGGATTAGAAATGAGTAAATAAAACTGCTGTTATTATAGACGATAGAGAAAACACAAGAGTATCTACAGATTATTAGATATAATGGAAGTGAGTGTAATGGGTCCAGAACAGCAAAGGTAGTTCTTGGGAAGTAGTGCAGGATAGGAGGCAGGGTGGGAAAGAGACAGGCATTTAGGTATCAGAATTTATTATGAAGCAAAAATAATTAGAACAAAACTAACGTAACATTGTAAATCAACTATACTTCAATTTTAAATAGTAATTAGCAGAACTTCCATGGCAGTCCAGTGGTTAGGACTCCGAGCTTCCACTGCAGGGGGCACGGGTTTGATCCCTGGTTAGGGAACTAAGATCCCACAAGCCACAGGGCGAAGCCAAACAACAACAACAACATAAAAAAGTAATTAGAACAATTCTACTTAATTACCTTGCCCTTTACCTTAATCACCTTTGTTCTATCCCAGGTGCTTTTCCTCCAGGTAACTCTATGCAAAGGGCCACTCCATGCAAAATGATTCTCCATTTTCACCACCAAAGGGTTTGACACATCCTTCACCTCCGTCTCCCTCATTCCTCTTCACTGTATGTCTCATTTCTCTGCCTGGGAGGCCTCTCCTTATGTCTGGCTGCTTCTCAACACTCACCTGTCAGTCATTGGTAACGTTCACAGAGAACCCTTGATTTCCTGACCATCTCCTTTCCCCCTTGACTAGAGTGGCCACTGTAAAGGAAAAAAAACAGTACTGTCAGTCTTTGTCCTGTGTCTCCTTTACTACTCACACAAAACACTTCACTTTTGACACTTCTGGTCACTAGATGTGTGGGGATTTTTCCCCACATGGAGAAGCAAGTTTCTGACACAAGCTGGGTGACATACAAGTTAATTCAATTCTAACACTGTCTACATGGGGAGTGTCAGATCCCACAGGTTGGGGCTCGGTCCCTCAAGAGACTACCCCCATGCTACTTCAAATGCCAATAGCAAGTAGTGGGTGTCCAGGTTACCTACAACTTGTCTCATTTGGCTACAAACCAGAGGTTCCCACACCCCCCCCCCTCAGGTTTGATTTATTTGCTAAAGCAGCTTACAAAACTCAGGGAAACACTTACTTACATGTACCAGTTCACTGAAGGATATGATAAAAGAACACAGATAAACAGCTAGATGAAGAGATACACAGGGCGAGGTCTGGGAGGGTCCCAAGTGCGAGAACTTCTGTCCTCGTGGAGTTGGGGTGCCTCACCCACCCAGTATATGGATGTGTTCGCCCGGAAGCTCTCCGAACCTTCTACTATTGGGATATTACGGAGGCTTCCTTATGTTGGCATAATCAATTATTAACTCTGTTTCTAGCCCCTCTCCCCTCTCTGGAGGATGAAGGGTGGGGCTGAAAATTCCAAGCTTCCAGTCATGGCTTGGACTTTCTGGTGATCAGCCTCCGTCTAGGAGTCACCTAGAGCTGCCTCATTAGAACAAAGGATGCTCGTTGGGTTCTTACCATTTAGGAAATTACAAGGGTTTTAGGAGTTCTGTGCCAGGAACTGGGGGCAGAGACCAATAAAGTTGGCCCTCTGTATCTGTGGGTTCTGCATCCGTGGATTCAATCAACCTTGGATTGAAAATATTCGGGGAAAAAGTTCCAGAAAGTTGCAAAAAGACAAACTTGAATTTGTGCACTGAGCACTATGCTGAATCCACACAAATGAAGAGACGTTAGGCACAGCCTGCTGTAGCCTCCCACCGTTTCATAGATCCTCAGTCTCTCCTTTTCTGAGAGTTGTTCACCTCACTGTCTGATTTGTTCACTACCTGTGCTGTGTGCACCCTTTGTTTCTGTGGGAAAAAAGAAAAAAAAGGCTTCTAAAGAGCAATTAACTGGCCACAGCAATCCCTCAAAGGTTAAGGGGGGAGGGCTTCCCTGGTGGCGCAGTGGTTGAGAGTCCGCCTGCCGATGCAGGGGACACGGGTTCGTGCCCCGGTCCAGGAAGATCCCACATGCCGCGGAGCGGCTGGGCCCGTGAGCCATGGCCGCTGAGCTTGCGTGTCCGGAGCCTGTGCTTTGCAACGGGAGAGACCACAACAGTGAGAGGCCCGCGTACCGCAAAAAAAAAAAAAAAAAAAAGGTTAAGGGGGAGAGTAAAGTGCCATGTCTCAAAGAGAAAATGAAAATCTTAGATCTTTTGAAAAGTGGCATGTCAAGCACTTGTCAAAGTGGGCTGTGAAGTCAGTAAGAACAAACCAAGCGTTCTCATGGTAAAGCAGAAGGAAGCTGAAATCCATGTAAGTGTTAGTGCTGCCTCTACAATAGCAAAAACAGTGTCACTGGTTCGTGATAAAGTGCTTGCAAGGACTGAGAAAGCATTAAGTGTGTAGCTAGAAGCCATGTCACAGAAGCATGTCCCTGTTGATGGCAAAACGATGCATGGAAAAGCACTCAGCCTCTTTGAGTGCTGCTGTGAGGGGCCTGGGCAGAGTGAGAGGATGGATTCTGAAGCTAGTAAGGGTGGGCTGGCCGGCTAGCTGGCTGTCTAAAGTGCTACAGCCTCATGAGGTGGCCTCATCCTTCCCAGAACTCCAGAAACTTGTAGAAGAGAAAGGTTACCTTCCAGAACAAGTCTTCAATTTTGATGAAATGGGCTTGTTCTGGAAGAAGATGTTCAATCATACCTACAGCCATAAGAGTGCCGAGCAGCCCCGTGGTTCAAGGTCTGGAAAGACTGCCTTACTCTGGTGCTGTGTGGCAAGGCAGCAGGTCACATGATCAAGCCAGACCTCATCTACTGAGCAAACAATCCCCAGGCCCTTAAGAACAAAAACAAAAATCGCCTGCCTGTGTTCTGGCAACACAAGAAGGCTTGGGTGATGGCCATCCTATTCTTGGAATGGTTCCACCAGTGCTTCATTCCTGAAGTGAAGAAATACCTAGAAGAGAAGAGGCTGCCCTACAAGGTCCTCCTCATGATTGACGATGCTCCCCTTGTCATCCCTAATCTCTCTGCTTCACCGAAGAGAACGCAGAAGTGACATTCTCAACTCATAACACTGTGTCACTGCTGCAGCCACTTGATCAAGGCCTCGTCAAGCGCATTAAGGTGACTTACACCCACCTCACGTCTGGCAGGATTTGTGCTGCCCTTGACGCAAACTCGGACTGCAGCACCATGGATTTTTTTTTTTAGTATTTATTTATTTAGGCTGTGCCGGGTCTTAGTTGCGGCATATGGGATCTCCCTTGTGGCACGTGGGCTTCTTAGTTGCAGCATGCATGCAGGATCTAGTTCCCCGACCAGGGATTGTACCCAGGCCCCCTGCATTGGGAGCAGAGTCTTACCCACTGGACCACCAGGGACGTCCTGCAGCATCATGGATTTATGGAAGAGCTCCACAACTGTGCTTACTGCAGAGGCTGCAGACGTCTTGAAGGCCAAGACAGCCAATGCATATTGCGATCCATGGTGGAGAAAGGTAAGTCAACCATCTCAGGGGATTCCCCATTACTGAAACAGAAGTCAAGCATATCTTGAATGGTGCAAGGGAAGTTGGTAGGGGAGGCTTCTCTGACACGACCAAGGACAATGTTGAGGAACATGTGGAAGATCACAGAGAAACCCTTACCAACAAGGAACGCGAAGATCTGCTAAAATCCCATATAGATGATGATGATGCAGAAGATTAGAGGAGGCAGAGCCATCACCTTGGACACTTGAAAAATTTGCTGCAGTTTTTCCAACGGGCACAAGTGAATATGATCCTCGAGCAGTGTCCCTCGATGGAATGAAGTCTCCGTGTCTTTCAAGGGATAGCAACATGCCTATAACCACTGCAAGATTTGTTTGATGATGCAAAGAAAAAGAATTAACAACTTCCTATAACAATGCTTCTAACTAAAGCATCTGCAATTGTGAAGCCTCCACCTTTGCTTGAAGATCCTCAGCCCTCAGACTCCACAGATCCTGATATTAGTATTATTGAACCTCCACCGGAGCATCAATGTCTGCAATTGAAATCTGGTTCTTCTGACACAGATGATCCTCTGATGTCCTGTGAAAAGGTCCAAGTTAGCGGTGAGACATCCTCACTGCTTACCTACAGTGCCACACATTTCATGGCCTCACCACACGGGCACTGTAGGCACCATATATCAATCATCACCGTTGTCATCCTCCTCCTCCCTCCTCATCATCTGAGGGTCATTATCATCACCATCATCTGAGGATCATCATCACATAATAGTCATCAGGTAGTCGCACCATCATCATCATCATATGAAGGATATCAAGAGAGAAGAACCAGGGTTTTGGTGAGTGTTAACACCGTGGGTGAGAGAAAGAATGAATTTACATTTCTTGTTTATTTTCTACATGTTCTTGTATTTTAAATATTCTGTGTTTTAATCCATGTATTTCTCTTTCAGGTCATTAAATGAAAGCAATCTGTAAGTGTTGAAACAAAGAAAATGTTACGTTGTTGCCAACAAATGCAACCATTGGATGGCTGCCTCTATACTGAACATGTACAGACTTTTCTTGCCGTTATTCCTTAAATACAGTATAACAACTATTTACATGGCATTTACATTATTATCAGTAATCTAGAGATGATTTAAAGTACACAGGAGGATGTGCAGAGGTTATATGCAAATACTCTGCCATTTTACATAAAGGACTTGAGCATCCACGGATTTTGGTATTTGAGCTGGGGGGTCCTGGAACCAGTTCCCATCAGATACTGAGGGATGACTATATATATTTCCTATTACCTCACAGCCACCCACCTCCAACTCCAGTAACTCCCATCATATTGGTATTCTGTTGTTCTCATGGAGTCCTTTGAAATCAGCTTTCTGATTGGTTTGTTAACTTGTTTCGTGGTCCCCATCCCTCTTTCAAAGTTAAGTTCTTTGAAAGCAGATATCATGAATGTTTACCTTTGTATGCCCCAGTGAGACCAGTTTTTGTACCAAGCAGGACGTCACTATTTGTTAAACAAACAAGCGAATGAAAACTCTGTGTGGAGCACCTTACTTCTCTATTCCTTGATTATTATTTCAATGATCCCACTTTATAAACGACTATTTTAAGAAACTCACCCCATTGCTTGTTGTTCAAAGTGCGGACAGTGAAGCAAATGAAAGGGAAATTTGGTAAACAGACCAGAGGGACAAGTGCTGGGAGAGGTTGTCTTTTTATCCCCAGCATTAGAACACTTGCACAGTATAGATTTTTGACCAGTGCCTGTTGATTTCATGAATGAGCCCCAGCTCTCTCCAGAAATCTGGCCTGAGAAATCTGCACTGCCCCTACCTCAGTCTAGATGCCAGTGTTGAGCGCCAGTCTTCTGCACTGGTGAAGAACAGAGCTCAGAGACAATCATTTCACCATTCCCATCAGGACCTCTTCCATGTTTAGAGCGTGGTGTCGGGCACACTGACCTCTTAGCCTCAGGCTTCCTAACAAACTGTGTAAACACAAGCATCACTCATGCTGCATGAGTTGTTGTAGGAATTAATGAAATTCAGAAATGGCTCCTTCCATGGTAAGGGCTAGGTTTCTACTGGGTGTAAGGTTTGGGAAGGTGGTTCCCGTGTTTCTTTTCACTCAAAGACCAGGTCCCAGGACAGCTCCCTGTTCCAGGGAATGCCGCAGAAAGCTCTGTGAGACATAACTGAGGCATCACTGACCAAATCAGCTGGGCTTAGATGGCGTGGGAGCACCTATCTCCCTCACATACCACCCGCACAACTTCACACCCTTATTCACCCTTCTCTGTGAAAGCTCCTATAAGCTCCTGGAACATGAGCACCTGTGTGACCCTTCTCAGGGTTTTTTTTTTGACTTGTCAAAAGAAAAGTTTAACTTTATTTTTAGACCCAAAAATGGTGATTTAAGCCTTAAAGAATTAAGTCTTGAGTCACAATTCAATTCTACTTAAAGTTCATATATATATACATATACATATATATGTTAATATTAACATATAAAAAGTGAGAAAGTTCATAGTTTATATTCCTGTCCTGTCCCTAGGTTCTTCAGAACCAATTTTTTTTTTTAGATTCCATATATATGTGTTAGCATACGGTATTTATTTTTCTCTTTTTGACTTACTTCACTCTATATGACAGACTCTAGGTCCATCTACCTCACTACAAATAACTCAATTTCAGGTCTTTTTATGGCTGAGTAATATTCCATTGTATATATGCACCACATCTTCTTTATCCATTCATCTGTCGATGGACACTTAGGTTGGTTCCATGTCCAGGCTATTGTAAATAGAGCTGCAATGAACACTGTGGTACATGACTCTTTTTGAATTATGGTTTTCTCAGGGTATATGCCCAGTAGTGGGATTCTTCTCAGGGTTTTATATCCATTCTTAGGTCTATGTATGTCATGGACCAAGTGCTTGAATGAATGAATGAACAAATGAATGAGTGGAGAGATGCCAATTTCAGACATATATCTTTCTCTTCTACAACAGCCAACAGTCACTAGCTGGCCCAGGACACTGGCCTTGGAGTCTGTCCATCGGTGCCTCTGCAGGAACTTGTGGAAGGGGAAGTCCAAGCTTGCCTCTGCTCTGACAGAAACACTCAGAGGAGTAAGTGTCCAGGGACCGTGACCTTTGTACCTTCAGAGGGACTCTCCACGCACTCACCTGGGCATCTTCTGTAGCCGGTCTGAGAGACAACCAAAGATGAGGTGGAGCTTCTGGAGGTGGCCCAGAGGGCTGAGCAGGGAGAAGCCATAAGCAGGGAACTCCCAGGGGATGGGGCTC